>NC_142653.1:46172954-46475984 GCF_055504915.1 Nelumbo nucifera | reverse complement strand
CTTTCAGTCCCAAATGCATCTCGCCAGGGCCAGTGAATCATGCATGTGTGTGGCCTTCACCACCACCTTCAGGGGGGTAGCCCGCACTTGGTACAAGAACCTAGCCCCCGGGTCGATAAGGTGTTGGAACCAGTTCGTGCAGGTCTTCACCGCACACTTTATCACCAGCAAGCGATGTCCCATAACAGAGGAAAGCATCTTCGGAGTAGTCCAGAGAGAAGGAGAATCCATCCGGGGCTACATCAAGCGGTTCAATGAAGCGTGCTTACAGATACTACGGTTAGACCCCGCGGTGCAGCTCACCGCGGCCAAGAGAGGAGTAACGCACAAAGAGTTCAAATGGCACATGGTAGCTAAACAACCCGCAACCGTGGCCGAATTCCTCAAGCTCGCGGATAAGTTCATGAGAACGGAGGAAGAAATCAACCAACGAACCGAAAGCGGGAACGAGAAAAGAAAGAGGGAAGGCGAGCCCTCCAACCCAGTCGGTAGAAAAAACCCGGCCCAAGAGCCGAAGCCGAGCTAGTCGTTCCGAGCTCCCTTAGCAGTTCGGACGGATTACACGCCGTTAAACACAAGGCGGGCCGAGATCTTAATGACGATCAAGGATGTCCCATACGTAAAGTGGCCACCTCGCCTAAAGGGAAATCCAAACGAGAGAAAAAAGAATTTGTACTGTAGTTTCCATAGAGACCACGGTCATAGTACCGAACAGTGTAATAATCTCTGAGACGAGATAGAGGGACTCATCCGTCGCGGAAACCTAAGAAATTTTGTACAGCATGACAATAATAACAAGGCAGGTCGGCAAGGGGAGCACGGAAAGGATGCCCCCGAATCTAGTAGCAAACCAGTCGAACCGTTGCAGCGACAGCCTCCGGAAGAGAGGCCAGTTCGGGGAACCATCCATGTAATTGTGGGAGGTTCGGTGGTAGCAGGGTGTACTTCGGCAGCAGCCTGGACGTCAGTTCGCGAAGCGGCCCAAGAAGAACAAAACCCCCCAAAAAGACCAAAGACTGAAGAGCCGATCTTCTTTACGGAAGACGATGCGTGAGGGGTCCACTACCCCCACGATGACGCGCTTGTCATTAAACTAAGGATCAGCAACTTCGAGGTCAGGCGCGTACTCGTAGATTCGGGTAGCTCAGCGGACATCCTCTTCAAGTCGGCATTTGACCAGCTACAGTTACAGAGGAACGAGCTGAAGCCCGCGAACACTCCTCTGGTGGGTTTCAGCGGAGAGGAAGTCAGGCCCCTCGGAAAAATAACAGTACCTATGGAAATCGGCACATGGCCTTGTGCGGTCAGACTCAACCATGATTTCCTAGTGGTCGCGACCCCCTCCCCATACAATGCCATAATAAGGCGGCCAATTACACATATCCTGCAAGCAGTTGTTTCTACATACTATTTGGCAACGAAGTTCCCTACAGACTTCGCTGTGGGGGTAGCGCGAGGCGACCAACTCGAGTCCAGCAAATGTTATGTTGCCGCCCTGAAGAGAAAAACCAAGGTGGCCGACGACCTTGAACTGGAGCGGCCTATGGAGCAAGGCGAGGAACGAGCTTCGCCCACAGAGGAAACAGTCGCAGTCCCGACTTCAGCTATAGACCCAACTCGCACACTACAGATCGGCGCTTCCGTCGAGGAACCACTACGGACCGAACTGGTGAGTTTTTTACTTCAAAATTTAGATATTTTTGCCTGGTCCACAGCCGACATGCCCGGTATTAACCCCAGCCTGATAACTCACAAACTTAATACTGACCCTGTAGTCAGACCCGTTAGGCAGAAGAAAAGCAACTTAGCCCCAGAGCGCTAGAGGGCGGTCGACGAGGAGGTTGAAAAGCTCCTCGCAGCAGATTTCACAAGGGAAGTCCATTACCCGAGCTGGGTAGCCAACCCAGTGCTGGTGAAAAAAGCAAACGGCAAGTGGCGCATGTGCGTCGACTACACCGACCTGAACCAAGCTTGCCCAAAAGATTGCTTCCCCCTCCCCAGAATTGACCGCCTAGTGGATGCGACCTCGGGACATGAGTTGCTAAGCTTTCTGGACGCCTACTCGGGCTACAACCAAATCAGGATGGACCAGTCCGATGAGGAAAAAACCAGCTTCATAACCGAGTTCGGCCTGTACTGCTACAAGGTCATGCCCTTCGGATTAAAAAATGCCGGGGCAACCTTCCAAAGACTTGTAAATAGGCTGTTTCGGCCCTTGATTGGCACGAAGATAGAATGTTATGTAGACGACATGGTCGTCAAGACGCAGTTTTCACAGGAATTAATACAAGACTTAGATTCTGTCTTCCAAATCCTGCGTCAATTTAGCATGAAACTGAACCCTAACAAATGTGTCTTCGGTGTCACCTCGGGCAAGTTCCTAGGGTACATTGTCAACCGGCGCGGCATTGAGGCCAACCCGCACAAGATAAAAGCCATCCTAGATATGAGACCACCCTAGAAAGTAAAGGAAGTTCAGAGGCTAAACGGCCGCGTAGCCACTCTAAGCCGCTTCATGTCCAAATCAGCAGACCGCTGCCTGCCCTTCTTCAAAGCAGTCAAGGGCAAAGGGTTCGAGTGGACCCGAGATTGCCAGCTCGCGTTCGACGAGCTAAAAAGCTACCTCGCTAATGTGCCAACCATAGCCCGACTCGAGGAGGGCGAGGTCTTAGAACTATACCTCTCGGCAAGCAACGAGGTGGTCAGTTCGGTTCTAATAAAAAAAGCAGACCGGGTCCAGCAACCCATCTATTATGTTAGTAAAATTTTGCAGCGAGTAGAGACAAGGTACCCGCAGATAGAAAAGCTAGCATACGCACTGGTGATAACAGCTCGAAAACTCCGCCCCTACTTCCAGGCTTACACCGTCATCGTCCTGACTGACAAACCTCTGAGGCAAGTTTTACTCAAGCCCTAGGTTTCCAGTCGACTGACGAAATGGGCCATCGAACTCAGCGAGTACGACCTCCAGTACAAGCCAAGAACTGTTATTAAGGCCTAAGCCTTGGCAGATTTTATCGTCGAGTGCACGTTTAGCCTCGAAGCCCCTGAGCCGGCCGAGCCCGAGATCCCCAGCTCGGGTGAGCTCGGAGCTCAAAAGCCAATAGAGTCCGAACCCCGTGAAGTAGTAGCCAGTGTAGCATCTCTCCTGGTTAGGCCAAACACGAACTGGGATGAGGAGCCCTGGATCCTTCACGTAGAAGGCTCCTCGAATCAGCAGGGCAGCGGGGCTGGAATAGTGCTACGCGGCCCGAGCAGAGCAAAATTGGAATACGCACTACGCTTTGAGTTTGCGGCATCCAACAACGAGGTGGAGTACGAGACATTGATAGTCGGGCTGAACCTAGCGCACAAGGTCGGAGCAAAGCACGTAGTTATCTGCAGTGATTCCCAGCTCGTGGTCAACCAGGTTACAGGCGAGTATGAAGCACGCGAGCTCACTATGATTGCATACTTGGCAAAAGTAAAAGAGGCTCTGCTCAACTTCCAGTCACACTTCATCTAGCAAATCCCGAGGTCAGAGAACACTGAGGCCGACGCCCTGTCCCGGTTAGCCCGCACGAGTCACAACGCCATGAGAACCGTGTATATAGAGGACTTACCTCAGCCCAGCATTCTCGATGGGGCAGAAGAGGTCGCTCCCGTCCTTGAAGCAGAGCCGAGCTGGATCGACCCACTCGCGAGCTTCCTGCTAGATGGAACCCTCCCTGTGGACCGCAATGCAGCCAAGAGGGTGCAGCGCCAGGCAGCCAAATACGTCATAATAGACGAACGGTTATACCGATGAGCCTACACGCTCCCCTACCTGCGTTGCTTGCGACCTGTCGAAGCCGAGCTCGTACTCCACGACACTCATGAAGGTCTGTGCGGCGGACACTTGGGGGGCAGAGCCCTCGCCCAAAAGGCACTTCGACAAGGGTACTACTGGCCAACGATGAAGGCAGAGGCCGTTGAGCTCGTCAGAAAATGCGACAAATGTCAGAAGCATGCCAATATCCACCATCAGCCTGCTGCCGACCTCAAATACCTCACCAGTCCATGGCCCTTTGCACAATGGGGCATTGACCTCCTGGGCCATTCCAGCCAGCAACAGGTGGGAGAAAGTTCCAAGTGGTGGCAGTAGATTACTTCACAAAGTGGATAGAAGTTGAACCTCTGGCAACGGTCACAGCCCGAAACATACAGAACTTCTTTTGGAACAACATAGTATGTCGCTTCGGGCTACCTCGGGTACTGATCTCCGACAACGGCAAGCAGTTCGAGGATATCAAGTTCCAAGAATGGTGCCAAGACATGGGAATTCGCCAAAACTTCACATCGGTCACACACCCGCAAGAAAACGGTCAAACAGAAGTAATGAACAGAGCCATCTTCAGCGGATTGAAAGCACGATTGGACTGAGCTAAAGGGTTGTGGGTGGACGAGCTACCGAGTGTCCTATGGGCTCACCGAACTACGGAAAAAACTGCCACGGGAGAAACCCCCTTTTAACCTCACCTACGGCACCGAAGCGGTAATCCCAGCGGAAATCGAAATACCTACACATCGATTAGAAGCATATGACGATCAGACAAACGGAGACAAATTACGCACCAACCTTGACCTACTGGATGAGGTAAGAGACCTCGCGCACATCCGGACAGCGGCCTACCAGCAAAAAGTAGCTCGGTACTACAACGCCAGAGTAAAGAAGCGGAGCTTCCGCGTTGGCGACTTGGTTCTCCGCAAAATCATGGTACCCGAACCCGGCGTGGGCAAACTTGGACCAAATTGGGAAGGGCCCTACAAATTAAAGAGAGCACTCGGGGGGCCGTACGAACTCGAAACCTTAGAGGGTAAGCGAGTACCCCGAGCGTGGAACATAGTCAACTTAAGGTGATACTACCTATAGAGTACTAACACCGTCAACGAGTTAGTAGGGACATCGTCATTTCAGAGTATTAACACCGAAACAGGCCACGCGAGTGCAGTAACCCGGACAAGAAACAGACCGGACGAATGGTCAGTTCGGCAAATACGTTCAGTTCGGGAGAAAGAACAACCAACACTTAACCAAAAGAAATGCCATTTCATTTCAAATGATGGAGTGTACACTTTCCATTTCATTTCAAAAAAAAAAAAAAATCAACACTCCATTTTACAGGCCCGGAGCCACTTCTTCATTATCGGTAGGCACTTCATACACACCCGAAGGCCCTGCCTCACCCTCGGAATCTGGCTCACCATCCGCGGCATAGGCCATCTCTTGAGTTATGTGCGAAGTGGATATAGCACTAACATCGAGCTCGGGGTACGTATTCCGGATCATCCACCGGCTTAGTTTAAAACCCCTCCTGTATGAATCCACCATCAATTAATCAAAACCCGGCGAAGCAATGTACTCATCAACAGCCTTCTTCTTGGCATCTTCGATACCTTGAGAAAAGATCTACGTCCTCTCCCTGATGTCCTCCTGAAGGTACTCGACCTGATGCTGCAGATCCAGCCTCAAGTCCGCCATGTGCTTCACCACCACTCCCATGGCCTCGGCATTTCTCTGAGACCTCGCCTGCCTGATCCGTGCAAAACGAGCAGCCTCCTCGGCAGCACGAACAGCACCTTCAGCAGCTCGCGAAGTCGCCTCAGCAGCGCGAAGAGCCTCTTTGGCAGCTCGCGCCTGCCTCGAGCTCCTCTACACCTGGGCCGCCAAGGCGTGAATAGAAGAATTCACCTACCAAAAAGAACCGAGTGATCAAAAGAACCAACAAAACGAAAGCCAAAGAGCTCTAAGAAAGGAAGATCACTTACCACCATGGCAAGGGTAACGACACGACAGGCCACTTGATGCAGAGGGAGATCAGTCCACGCCGCGACCTCTTCGGGGAAAATAGCCTCCTTACTCTTTTGAAGAGCATGGGTCGGCGACAGCACACTCCTAAAATCCCCCGGGGCCCCCGAGCCTGAGGGCCCAGCTCGCGTATGAGCAGACCCAGAGTTAGCAGGAGCACCGGAGTATGTAGGAGCCCCTGTGTAAGTGGTCTCAGCATAAGGGACCCCTGCCGGCTCCTGCATTGGAGGAGCCATCTCGGGCTCCCTGGGCAGATCTTCTGACGGGTAATCCAGCACCTCGGGCTCCGCATCCCGGGGCAGCTCGGCGCGAGTTCGCTTGGCAACCCGCTTCCTCCTCTTCATGCCTTGAAACAAGTGCCCACCACGGGTCCCTTGAGATTCCATCACACCTGCGAAAAGAAGTTCGCCATCAGTAAAAAAGCAAGAAAGATAGCAAGACAGAATCTCTAAGTGAAGAACCTACCCGAGCTCAGGCCAGCCGCAATGAGCTTGTTCTCCGTCAGATACTGTTGACACCTTAGCCCAAGCCGCGCCCATTGCCAGAGGCCCTTCGCAGTCTCTTTGTCAAGCGTGACCCCGGAGTTAGGAGCAGCCACCCCCCACCCGGTCTGAAACGGCCACCCCAGCACACTTCACACCCTGAAATAGTCCCGCTTCCACACCGGGACCTTGTTGGGGAGTTCATGTAAAAGCTTAAAGCCTGGGCGTGGAGACAGATAGTATGCCCGCCTACGCCCGGGGAGAGGACCCGCTTGCTTCTTAAGCATTAAGATTGAAGAAAAAACTTCCAAGTCCAAAGGAAAGCTCTCTTCGCAAAATAAGGAGATTGTCCCCACCAAATTCCGAATGGAGTTCGGGTGAAGCTGGCCGACCGTCACGCCGAAGTGGTTCAAGACTTCGACAATGAGGGGATGGAAAGGCAGTCGTAGCCCCGCGGCGAGCTGTTCCCGAAATATCACGATCTCATCAGGACCGTGTTCCCAAGGAAAGCTACCGGAAGGTATGAAATAAGCGTACTCCCCGGGCAAGTTATAGTAGGTAATAAGGGATTGGAGCCCCTCAGGCATCATGGTCGAAGGGCCAAACTTGTCTAACATCCGACCCCGATGAGAGGTGGACGCCAAACTACCTGAGGCGCCTCGGCCTACGGGTTCGAACTCTTCCACGAGCTCTACCTCCGGCTCGCTAGAGCTATCAGGGGATGCAACTCGATTCGTAGAACCTGCATCAGACCCACTTGAAGGGATATCTGAGCTATCCAAGCTAGACATCGGGGAGTAAGACGGGTTCCAGGAAAGTACTCACCCGGAAAAAGGCTGCAGACCACGGGAGCTCGGACGAGCAAAAAACCTTGAACGCGAACTGAAAAAGCCTGGACGCGAACTGAAAAAACCTGATGCGAGCTGAAACTCGGATGCGAGCTCGAGAGAAATACAGAAGTGACAGCGACTGGGGTCCCCCCCCCCCCGCTATTTATACTCACAGTGACCGAAAAGCGACGGCTTAGATCAAAGCCAATCCGACGGCCCACAATCGTACTGACCGCACGTCCCCTTAGACCAAGACATGATTGGCGCACGTCTTTTCGAAACAGACGGAACGCCAGCGCACGTCTCCTCACAATAAAAGCGGCAGCGGCACGTTTTCAAATTTGAAAAGACGCCTGCTGTCACATCTCCCAAGCGGCGCGCTTTTTAAATTTCGAAATAAAACACGCGCCGTCACGTCTATCAGCGTTCAGTCCGGTCGGCACGTTTCCCCCTTTTTTGGGCGCTCGAGGAAACCCAAGGAACCCTGACGACGCACCTCGCGCCATCAGAACCAAGATTCAAAGTATGGGGCAAATCGACTTGACACCTTGCGAACTCCCCGCGTCAGGGCAAGGCCCTTAGCACGAGGAGTGGGGGGCAATTGATGAAGGAAGATTTGGCCCAACCTCGCAATCATTCCACATGGCCAAAGCAAACAGCCCGGCGCAACCACGTACCCAGGGCGCAAGCACCAAAGGGAAGAAACCGGCAGTCCGAATTCCCTATGAGGAGCCCGACCTCCCTACTAAGAGCTCGAACTACCTACGAGGACCCCGACCTCCCTACGAAGAGCCCGAACTCTCCCTTACGCCCCGAGCCACACAAGGCAGTGACCCGAACTAGCCCGCCTCATGGCAGTTCGGGACACTCCCCTATCCGAACTCAAGACCACCTCGTTCGCCACTCCAACACTTACCTCCGAGACACCGAACTGAACAAACGTACCATACCTGACACCGAGGAGGTTCGTATCCAAGGGCGGCGCATCTGACTGACTTGGGATCTGACACTTGACAGCCGCACTTCAACGGTCACCTACCACCGCCACCTGCCACCATCATTGCCAGTCGCAGAGACGGCTCCGACAAAAGGGAGCAGTGGCGGTTCTGACCAGTAGAGGGGATGACACCCAAACTGGCAGGAGGCTAGAGGTAATCTTACCCGACCTGACAGAAGCTTAGGAGTGAGTGCGCGAGGTGGCTATAAAAGGCTTCCTACCCCCAAGAACAAGGTACGTGAACTTTGCGCCATCTGGTTTTGTCTTGCCTTCCTCATCTTCTAACTTGAGCTTCGGAGCATTCATACCAGGTTCCCCCCGAAGCTTCCTCTTCTTCTTTGTTTCAGGCTCCCTATAGCTCTATTCAGAGGCAAGATCGTTGACAGATAGGACCAGCCAGATTGCGCACCCTCAGTTCACCATAAAGGAATAGTAACATTTCTCCCCTTTGTCATCTTCAATTCTTGTGTGAATGGAGTTCTTATTTGAAAATAAAATTTGGGGTTTGATATCATTTTTCCAGAAAAGGGCCAACCCTCCACTTAAATCTATGGAACCCACTTCCCAACAATTCCAAAGTTTTAGCATTTTCAAAATTTTCCTATAATTAACCAAATTTATTTTGATTTCCATTAAGAAGATAACATCTAATTTTTCCTTTGTCAGAGTTTCTTTCAGGGCACGAACTGTCAAAGTGGACCCTATACCTTGACGATTCCAGCCCATAAATTTCATTTGGCCATCAGGCCTTGATACGGGATAGGGCCCAAAACCTACTTATTTTGATTTATTGAATTTAACACTAGCAAACTGACAATAATTTTGTGATTTAAATTCTCAGAAGAGTAACTAATAGTTTTACTGACATATCTTTTCTGGGAGCATTTCTTGATTGCCATCCAGGAATAGAATACTTTCTCCTTTTTCTCTCTACTAGGAATTCTTATATTTCTTGAGTTTTTACTCTTCCCATTGCCATCATTTTCCAAAATTTTGTTTTAGTTTCTCTTTTTTTCCTTTTCTTTTTACCCCTTCCTATAGTTCTCCTTCCTTTTCTTTTCACCCACACAGGCAAGTAAAAATAACATGAATTAATATCAGGTATTAATAGTGAACTAACACCCCACGAAAACAAAGGGAAAAATAACTTGTTTGAGCATGTACTTACCTCTTCGGACACGCTTCCCTCGATGTCACCTTTTACTCCTACAATTTCTCCATCCATATTTTCCTTTTCATTCAAATCATCTATCTCTCCTCGGCCTTCATTTTCTGCTGCTAGAAACTCATCAACATTTATTTCCAGATCGGAAAGATCGTTTGTAAACTCTGGACCCATTTCCGCTGGACCCCACATTATAGCCTAAATTTTTCCAGCCTCTATTCTTTACCGGCTCCAAACCCGATTCAGTCCTTATTCGTTTGCTTGGCCCACTACCATCAGTCCATTGGCTCTCCTCTCTTGTCTCAATTTCCTAAATCATTATGCCAAATGTCCTTTTCTTCACACAGAGCTACTCGTCTTCAAAGCTTTGATTATCCTCTTCTCTGTACAAACCTTTTTCCTTTGCTCTTCCTTGTTAGGCATCCAACTGCTTTTGTCTCTTCATACTCATTTCTAACTTGACTTTTCCCATCAACACCACTGCTTACTTGCTCCACTTGTACAATGACATGACCAATGCCGACCAGGCTCCCATCACTTTCGAGTCATTCATATCAGCAAAAACCGCCTCGTTCAATACAACACTATCCCACCGGTTTTTTGAGTGATGTGCCTGTCGTCGGAGCCCCTTCTCCGGTGAGAAAAGCACCCAGAATTCCCTCTCACCTGAGAAGAGATTGTAGAAATCTGGAGCTAGATCTTCTTGAAACAACCTTCTCCTTGTTTGGCTTGGTACACAGCTGAACATCTGTCTAGACTGGATTCTTTCCGACAATGCTGCTTCAACACCCCCATGATCATCAACGTTGTAATTTTTCTGCTCTAGTTCTAGGAGATGCACTCTCTACAATGCAAAGTGCGAGTTCTCTCTTCTAGGTATTCTTCCGCCACAATTTCTTATCTATCCCTTTGGTTTATGAATTTTAAAGATTCCTTATCTAAGTCAGCCCTAAGGTTTAATCCATACATATATACTTTCTCCTCCCTCATTGTTCATCGACTGATCTCATAGCCTTCCAGATAATTCGTCTAATTCTTGTTCAGTTGGCACCCAATTGTAGTTCTCTTCCTCATGCCCTAGTCTTCCACACCTCATGCAAAAGGTTGGCAGCCTTTCATATTGAAAAGCATACCACCTCTTCACTCCACCATCCTTTGTATCGTAGTTCCCTTTCACCAAAGGCCTATCAACATCTAATCTTACCCTTGTACTAAAAACCCTATCCCAGATTGGCTCTACCTCGTCTTCCCCTGATGATTCTTTCTTGTATTTCACTGGTTCCCCTACAATATTCACCAACCTAGCGCCCCAATCCCAAGTTCTTTTTATTGGTGGAACTCCAAGGATTCTGACTGTGATCCCCATTTCATGGAATTGTATTGTACTCGTTTCAGTCTTAGGATACCATCGCTGTAGAAGCAGAGGATACCCCTTAATAAGCCATGACTCTTGATTCACAAAGGCCTCTAAATCAATTTCTTTTTTAAGATAGCTCCAGTGAACTTCATCCCCCCAACCATTCAACCTCGTACTTACTATTAGCCTAAAAATTTCTTACTTTTTGAAGAACATCAGCCTATCCAAAAGAACATTTTTAAAAAGACCTTTTATGCGTTTCCTTTCTAAAGTAGCCATTTGCAACTTTGCATGAAAGTCAATTCCACCATTGTTTAATGCATATACACTCGAAGAAGAAGACCAAATAAAAGATTTACTAAACTCAAAAAGAGCTTTCTAAAGTAGCTATTTGCAAAATACCAAATAAAATGTGAACTATTATTATTATTATTATTATTATTAAAAATCACGTTTTTAAATAATATGTTCCTTTTTTTCTTGGGTAAAGAAAAAAAAGGGAAATCTCATTTACCCTCACCTTACTAATTTTTACTTGTGGGATAGATTTCAATGTGATTTCAAAGGGTACGGTGAAGTAAAAATTTTGTGGGATAGATTACAATGTGATTTTCCCAAGAGAGAATAGGTTCTACGGCTAAACCTTGGAACTACCAAAGCCAGAAATGACCTTGGATCTTGATAGGGTAGGTTAACTAATTACAGTAGTGTTAACTAATTATACTAGCAAACAAAGCACTAGGAGAGTGGTTTAAACTCAAAACTCTATTCAACTACCTTGGTTAATTATATGGAAATCACTTTTGTCTAGAGGTACAAGGGTAAAGAGTCATGAAAAACAGAGGATCTCTTGACACTTGCCCCTTGATCTTCCTCTTTAAAATTTAGTATTCAGTTCAGTTAATTCAAATAAAAATGTCTAAATTGTATCTCATTTGTGGTTTCTTTGAGCTGAACTCAATCTAAAACGTAGATAAGGATATTTTTTATTGAGAAATGACGGAGTGGTTAGAGAATTTATATACGGGGTTTTCCAATATGGTTTTTGTTGGATAGTGTAGGCCCTCAAAGTTCAATATTTTTGTGTATTACATTTATTATTAATAAAATCAGTTAATTATGCATTTTGTATGTGTCTATGGATATGTTTTTGTGTAATGAGCTCGATCTATATCATAGGATTATGATCTTTTATCTAAGACACTCTTAACCAATATGAAATCTGAATGTTCCTAATCGATGAATCAACCTAGGTGGCTTATCTTGGTAAGGTTGGCACACTCATGTTACCTTCTGTTAAGGAGTAATTTCTCTTAACTACTAGAGTCAAACCTAAAGCATCAGTGCAAGCATTTGTGAACTACTAAGCCAAACCACTTCTAACAGATTTCTAGACTTTATGATTAGTAGAATATCTGAATTATTGCATACAATCCTTAGACTTGGTAACGGTATTATGTCAAAAACCTGATATATCTACTAATTTTAATATGCCAATGAGTGAGATGGTCAATACCTAGACATATTAAAATAGTTACTAATGAGTTTTGGTAGGTGATCATTATGATAGGATCTGTCAATTTATTAGAGTGCATGCCAAGTACGTATTTTTTTATGAATACCTATATCTATAGGCAATAGATTTCAAACTAGCTTGAAATCAATGACTCCCCAAGGGTTCAAAAGTGAGAAGTATGACCCTCATTTTAGTGTTGGGGCTTTAATGGTAGAAAGATTGTGTAGTAAGTCCTTATTAGGTCCATTTACCTAACAGACACTATTTACTTATAACCAATGGGTTTGGACCTTGAGGGTGGCAAAGCATAGACATAATGTGTTAGACATGTTGGGCCTAATTGTAGGTTCATTAAACATGTGCAAGTTCTCCTTATATTTAAATGATAGTTTTGGCCATGTGGATCCCACATATGTTAATACAAATTATTAGTGGGATTTCCCACTTTGGTTCTAAGTGACTCTTACTATCCCTTGTTATTCTCTGAGTTGAATTGGATGGATTGTTAGCTAGGGTGGCCTAGTTAAACTAAGACTTATCCTAGGTAGTAGGATAATTTGATGAAGAAAGTTGGTGTATGAGTAACCCAATTTGATTAGGACTATTCTAGGAATTTCTTAATAAGCCCAAATAAAAAGCATAAATAAGCTGGTTCAACCAAATCTACATGCTCTATCAACTTCCTAAATCATCCATAGAGATTTCTAACTAAGTTGCGAAAAACCTACCTCCTACCAACCACCATTCTAATGTGATTACTTGGAGTTTTGGACCAGAAATTAAGTAGCCAAGAGCAAAGTGTTAGACACCTTAAGCAGCGTGCCAATTACTAGCATCATCACTCTTCATATTAAAGATTCTATTGGGGGTGCAAGAACTTTGGTGTTCCTCTTACACCATCTTGCCAAGTTTCTAGGCGACGCAAAAGGTTTGGATATGAACACCTTAGTGATCAACCAACTATGCTTGTGTGGTTGTTTCCCTCCTTTAGGTAAACTTTGTTCTTACAAATTTTGGGTTTGATTTGATGTGGTAAAGTTCCCAAACTGATCTGGTCAAAAGAAAACATTTCTCTCTAGGGGAGAAACTGCAATTTGTAGCTTTTACTGAGAAAGATTTTAAATTTTCTCATATGATTTATAATCAATGTCTCTCCCCATGAAACTTTCGATTTCATCTTTGGTGCAGCCAATACTATACACCAAATACTCTCCAATGGAGGAAACTCATAGAGAATGGTCGGCGACAACATTGAACCTCCGGTTTTGCAACCCAACAAGGTCTAGTGACCTTAACCTCCACACAAGTAGATAGTGTTAAGGATTTAAACTCTATAGTTTTAGAATGAGATTTACCAAAGAGAAACAAGGCAAGGAAAAAGGAAACCGAGGAAACTTTGTATTTAAATTCAAGAACTGTTCAATACAAGGCTTGGCTTGGTTTATAGTTTATACAGTAACAAGAGAGAGAAAATAATTCAAAAAATATTGGCACCTAATCAATATCCCAATATAACTGAACAAATTGAGATTTAAATGGAAACTAATAGTTAACGGTGTCTAGAGTGCAATCTAGCCAGACGATAGGGATCAACGAGATATCTAATGGTTGGTCAATTCTACAATCATTGTTGTAAGATAGGAAACATGAGCTTTAGCACAAAGAAGAAAGCCCTCACCGACATAGACAATAAGAGCGCTGAAAATAATATTTCATACTAACAGGGACCCGTGTGATGTACGGGAAAATATGAAAATTTTAATAATTTTATTTTTTATTTAATGTTGATTTATAATAAATAATTATTGTCAATTGAATATGAATAAATATTTTTTAATAAAATTAGTTTTATTAATAATTTATAGTAATTTTAATTATTTGTATTCTTTTTATTATTTTTAAATGAAATTTTGATTAACTTTAAATAAATAAAAATAATTGTAAAACCTAACATTTTTATTAATTTCACTAATAACTAACAATTATATAGGAATGACGATGGGTGAGTTCAGAGCAGGGCACCCCATCCCTTTCCCTACCCCATAGTCAAGACACTCTACCCCATCCTCGCCCCGTCCCCAATGTCACATGGGTTAAGGGCAAGGTAACCACTCCTCAATGTCGGGCAAGGCACCCCACTCCTCATCAAGGATGAAGAATCATCGAATTTCCCTGCCTCGTCCCCAATATTGGGTAGGTTCAAGTAAAGGTGTAAATTGGGTCGTGTTGGGTCGTCACGACACGGTGTAAATTGGCCCACAAGGCGTTCCGAGCCATGCCTCCCTCCTCTAGAATAATTTGGGGGATCGGTTCAGCATGGCCCATGGCCCGAGCCTGCACGGGCCCATACTGTGCCATGGGTCGAGCTGGTCCATGGGCCAGGCCATGCAACACACCAAGCCAAGCTCAAGGCAAAGCACCCACTCTTCATCCAAAGTTTTTAAAATTGGACCAGATAGGGAGTCGTTCTGGGGTCGAACGGTCCGACTGTTCGGTCCGAACCGATGACCCACTTTGACAAAAAAAATAAAATTTAGAAAAACAAAAAAAAGGCCAAAAAATGTTGCATGGATTGACGGTTCGACCACCCAAGTCAGTGGTTCGCTAACCAAATAAACAATTTTTGAACAAAAAGCGGTTTTGAGGTGAAACGATGTCCTATTCCCAATTTTTCCAGTCTAACCATCTGGTTTGATCCAGCTTTGCAACTCAATATTCAATTTGATGATAAAAATGATCAAAAGGATATGTTGAGTATCATCCACATGGTAAATTTCTGAAAGTACACTAAATTGTCTTTAATATTCAAAAATGTAATTTTATGAAAATTTTAGAAAATTTATTGTACATGTATAATTTATTCAAATTTATTTAAATTTTTATTAAATGATTTATTTTCTTTTTAAATGGTTTACTTAAAGAATTATACTAATTTATCTTATAATTTCTAATATAAACTAACCAATAATTTCCTTTTTCCAATATTAAACTAATTTATCTTAATAATTTTTGTAATTATTTGTTCAAATTATAGTTTTCCATTTCCCATAGTCATTTATCTTTAATAATTTTCAATAATTTGCAATGAAAGTTACATAATTTTTCAATGATTTTCCAAAATCTATCAAATGTAATAAAATTTCCTAAAATTTCAAAAGTATTCTAATAATTTTCAATAATTATTAAATGCATTTTAAATAAATTTTCAAATACTTTATATCTTTTAATTTCAAAATTGTTATTTTATGAAAATGTAGTTTTATGAAAATTTTTGAAAATTTTATTACGTTTGTGTAACTATGGGGATTTATTGAATTTTGCTTAATTGTTATTAAATATATATTTTTATTTGGTAGTTTAATAACAAAATTACACTAATTTATCTTTTATTTTTCAATATAAATTAATTAACAATTTCATTTTCTAACATTATAATGTTTTGTTCCCCCATTTGTATTTGGTTATTAATTATAGTAATAACAATAACTAAAATTTTATACTTTTTGATAATTGTTAAATATAATTCTCAATTTAATAGAAATTAGTTAAGGAGTTATCAATTTTTATAAAATGTTGTTAATGAGTTAATTAATAACAATATTTATTAATTTTTGTTAATTTACTAATCGTATTTATTAACTTTTGGTAATAACACTATTTACTACTCATTGAATATGTGTGGGGTTAAATATTAACTGTATTTAACTATTTATTAATTAATATGAATATTTTAAGAGTAAAATACAAAAAGATCCCCTGAAGTTTCTGACAAACATAAAAACCTCCCCTATAGTTTTAATGTAATAAATACCTCCCTGAACTTTTGAGAAACTCAACAAAAACCTCCCTTCCCTCATTGACCTAGACGAAAAACGTATACATTTACAAAATTACCCCTAAGGCATCATTTAAAGAAATCATAAAATACCATATTTTCCCTGAGCAACATCTCCCAATTTCCCTCATTTCTGCTAACGAATAAGCACGAGCTAGCTACAACCATGCCATTAAACCACTCTCATTCTAATGAAAGAGGGGTCCTCAGTTGAATTCGTTCATTTTCATTTGAATGAATTCTTTCTCCCACTTAATCCCAAACATATGTCGTCGAAAAGGTATATCGGAATACCTTTATCATTGATGTCAATGCATCTGCACTTTTAGAATTTCAAAATCTTCAATCCATTTGGCATCATCTCCATTTAATTTGTTAGCCTGTGCTTTCTTCAGGGCTAACCACCACTCAACAATTTTGCTTCATATTTTTTTTGGGAATTTCAAAAAGGAGATTAGGACTCTCCAGTGATAATTGATAAATTCAACGGGAACTGATCAGTTAGTCATTGTAATCAATACTAAACCCAATGGCGCTAATTCGACTAGTTTGTTGTGCAAAGGAGATTTTATGAGTAAAGAACCCAAAAAATAGACACGATAGTGTATATCCTGAGTAAAATGGTGACTTGACAAACTAGAAGATGGCTCTTTGTCTCTTGTTAGAGATCACATGGCAAAGTTATAACAAAAGCATTATCTTTATTTTGGACTTCAAATCTAAAACTTGTATCAAGAACACGAACAGAGAGGCTAATACTCACCAAACAATGAATCTGATGTAGTTGTATAAACTATTTGGACCCTAGGAAATTGCTTACCTAGGTGTTGTATAAACACTCAAAATTCTCTTCAAAGGAATTGAGAAAGTGACTAGGAAAGAATGATATGGTTTGGACTTTGAAGCCATATTGCAGTTTTAGCGTCTTCCTTACTCCATTATCTTTTAGAGTTGGAAAAACAATAACAATAATAAAAACACAAATTGATTCATATGAACTCTCAAATTGTTCTTGTGCTTTACTGCTTTAGTCTATTTAGTCTGTAGAAAAAGAGAAACAATTTATGGCAGGCATGACCTCAAGCAAATGCATACAGAGGAACTTGCGGAGTCCATGTTCCACATATTTCTTTCCTTCCTTAGCATTCTTGTAATCCATTGTGGGTGAGTACTAGTTAGCCGTTGGGTGAGACATCAATTCCCATGTTTACTCAACCTAAGAAAATAAAACAAATGCAAAAAGAAACAGGGTAGTGTGGACGTGGCAGGGGAAACGAGGATATAGATTTGTTCTCTCGACAGTAGAGTTCAAGAGGAAGCTTGCGGTCATTGACGACATTTATAATCATGGAGAGATGACAGGCAAGCTTTTTCTTTTTGTGCTTGGACAAGCCAATGAGGAAGAGGTTGGGTTTTTCGGTTGGTTCGATGAGGAAGAAGAAACATATCTAGGTTTGAGTCTGACTCGGCCAATGAGAAGGAATAACACAAAGACCTGCCTGAATCTCGGCAAAAGCGATGGCACCAGTGCCATTGCCGCACGGATGGTTAGTGATGTTTTCCATTTGGGTCAATAACAAAAGGGTAAATTCGATATTTAAACAAAAAAATTATGCATCAGTTAACATTTTCTATATAGGTTAGTGACGGAAGGGAGGTTTTTGTTGAATTTCTCAAAAGTTTAGGGGAGCTATTTGTTACAATGAAACTATAGTGGAGGTTTTTATGATTGTCAGAAACTTCAGGGGAGGCTTTTATATTTTACTCATATTTTAAATGAGGGAGAGTGGATATAGAATAGGGGGAGTGCATTTTATGAATTGGCTAAGGAGTGAGGCAACATGATACTTTCCTATTGGTTTAAATGAGATACCTTATGAGAGAGATTATAGGAATATCTTTAGGTAATTGGGTAATATGGCTTAATGGGAGTGGTGGAAAGGGGAGAAGAGATAAAGTCAAAGAGAATGCAAGGTGGGGATAATGGAGCAAGGAGAGGCATGGTAACGGGGACCCCTGCAATGCACAAGCTTTGTTAGGCCAACGTTAAACAATAGAAATACATAAGAGTATATAATTGTTTTATATTTTAACTTTTTAATAAACAATCTAATCAAACTCAACCCGAGTTGGTTGGTTTTCTAGTATTTCAGATCGGCTTTGGTTTAATAAATATATATTAATATTTTATATTTTATATTTAATTTTTTTAATATTGGAAAGTAGGAAAATTCTCATATTTCTTAGTCTAAAATATTTTATATCATAGATTTAATTTTTGTAATTTATTTTTTAATAATATCGTTGTAGTTTATGAAATTTAAAGTTAATTTTTAAGTTTAAATCTTTTGAACAAACAAACTAAACCAAAAATAGACCCAAATCGATACAACCCGAGTTAGTGGATTTTCACTAATGGTCAACCGGTTTGGAGTGACAAACTACGGAATTGAACAGATCGATTTGTTGGTGAAACAGCCTGCAATTGAATTGAACCAATCATTGAACATTCTTAATTTCAACTAAATTTATAGTCTAATCTCTAATAAATAACAATAGTTTAATCTCCAATAATTATTGAAAATTTATAGCAAACGTACACAATCAATGAAAACAAGTTTATAATGAAAATATAATAGATATATAATATACTAAATTAGTCAATAAAAGCTGAAAAATATACTAAATTAGTCAATAAATAGTGGAATCTCAAATAATAGCTTAATCTCTAATAAGTATTAAACTATAAATTGTAAAAAATATATAATTACTAAAAATAAATTTATAACAAAAATAAAATAAATACAATAAATTAAATTTCAAAATTTCAAAAATAGTTGTTTAATCTCCAATAATTATTGATAATTTTATATTAAATAACAAAATAAAAATATATTTATAAATAATTATTGAAAACATATTTATAAAAAAACAAAAAATAATTACTGAAAATAAAATAAATATTAATTATAGTATATATAAATATATAATGAATATAAACTATTATTGTAAAATTATTACTAATAAATATAATTTTTTTGATAGTTATTTATATAATTATTAATTTATATAAGTGAAATTAGTTATTTACAATGTTATTTAGTTATGAAATAATATTGTTATTTAAATTCTTAAAATATTAATTATTTATTGAATTTAGTAATCGATAAAATTATAATTGTACCATTATTTCATAATTCGTTTTTTATTTTGCAAAACATTAAGTTATTATTAATATGAATATTATGAATTCTGTTATAATTATTTTTAAAATTTATTACATAATTTCATTATTTTAACTATTTAAAATTTTGTCATGTTAAATATTTTGTTATTTAAATAATATGTAAAATACTTAAAACTTTTATTATTTGAATTTTATTTATTTTAAAGTTATTACGTTTATATTATTTAGCTATTTTTAATGCTTTTTATCTAAGATTTTAGTTATTGAAATATTTAAATAATGTTTTATTTTTTAATGTTAATTTTTTATTATTTGAATAACATTTAAATTGAATAATTCATAAAATTATAATTTATATTGTTACTACATAATTTCATGATGAATTTGTTAAAAATATTGAATTATTAATAATATGAATAATATTAAATCTATTAATTTTTTGTGTTTTGAATAAATATTTTAAATGTAATATATAATTCCTTTATAACATTTAAATATTTCTGAATATTTTTAATTGAAATTTTCTTTAGATAGATATAGATAAAAAGTAAGGAGAGGATAAATAGGAATTAGAGATAGTTTAGGAGAGAATCTCTCTTCTAAATTAGAGATAATTTAAGAGATAAATAGGAATTAGAGAAAATTTAGGAGAGAATCTCTCTTCTAAATTAGAGATAATTTAAGAGATAAATAGGAATTAGAGACAATTTAGGAAGAAGTGGGGGAAAGTGGTGCCACTTGGCCAACATTAGAAAAGCATATCCCTCTTTATGGTTGTTAGAAAAAGTTAAGGGTATGTGATTTCCTTATTAGTTTAATGGGTAATTACGTGGAATTAAAAAAATAAAAATTTCAAAAAAACATAAAATTAGAAAAGGGGTTTGAAGCAAAGAGAAATATGGTGATGTGAACAGACCAATTATATATATATATATATATATATATATATATATATATAGATAGATAGATAGATATAGATATAGATAGATAGATAGATAGATAGATAGATAGATTACGCAACAATGCGGATTTAGCTGAGCAAATGAAGAAGGCCTTGAATTGTGAATCACCTCGCAAGAAGACAACAAATGAGAACCATGAATCATCCGTGAGGCTAAGAAGCATCTATAACATGCTTCGTAAGGCAAAATAAGGCCAAACTACGAATCGCCTTACTAAATATCAATCCGTCCTTGAAGCGAGGAAAAGAAAGGGCATTCATGACCCACCCCACCGCACCCTGTTATGCAAGAAGACTAGATTCCCTCACTGAATCATGATACGCCTTGTAATAGTCATCCAGCTAGGAACCACCCCAAAAAAGTACTCCTGGCCTAGATAAAATGACCTACCTCATGGAGCTACACACATTTTGCAAAGTCCCACATATGGGAAGTTCGAGACAAAATAAATAAAAGAAGAGGGTATTGGTAAAGTTCATACTTGGGGTCATTAGATGTGTGGTCAGTACTAAGGTTTTAAAAAGCTAAACACATAGTTGAGGTGTGGTGGTTCAAAGAGGCGAGGCATAAGACTCAAGGCGTTATACAGCATAAGCCTCAAATAGCAAGGGAAACAACAATATCAAGAACTTTTGGTTGGTTTGAATAAAAGAACAATCACCTTTCTTTCTTGCTTGCAAGACTTTAAGTCTATCCTTATCCTTGTTGGCTTACATCAAGGCTATGTTTGGTTTGAAGGAAAAGGTAAGGAAAGGAAGGGAAAGACAGAAAAACCTATACAAGGTTTGTAAAGGTTTCCTCATCTTTCTCTTCCTTTCCCTACCTTTTCCTTCAAACAAAACATAGCCCAAGAATCTCTGATTAGGGTTTTGTCCCAAAACAGCCCCTACCAAGGAAGTAGCTAGCGCCGGAGGTAGAGGTGCTAACCGTAAAGGAGGAAGAAGAAGATATACAATATGATTAATGGGCAAGTGGAGCAAAAGCAAGATTGCTTACTCTAACTATTGTAGAGTCACTTTTGAACCACAAGAAATTAAGTACCACCACCAATGACGGCAGGCCAAACACCACTAGAATCATTAAATCATGACCCTTCCATGCTGATAGGAAGTCATCTGACACCAAAACCAACCAAGGTTCAATTAAAAGAAAGGATACTACCAAGAACCCAGTCTTTTAAGCCATCATCCCCATTGACACACCACCCTTTGTCCCCCACAGCCATAGATCTAAGCTCCATAGTGTTAGAACTCTAGAAAGAAAGAATTTAGAATCTAAACAAGGAGGAACTCATTGAGTATCTTTAATTTGTGATCTCAAGGAACAAATTAACCTAAACCCTTTTTCTATCAAAGAACATATCCTGCACACATCACAGAAAAGCCTTATGCACCTGGCTACCAACCACCACCAGCACAAGGGAACATATCAACAAATTCGAGGATGACTTAGGTTTTTATTTCACCAAATGTACCCGTGGTTTGTCATTCTAGTGTCCAAACACCTAGGGGGATATGGTGGAAGGTTTCGTGATAAAATGGTTCATACCGGAAAGAATGACAACTCTAGCTGATTTGCTCAAAAACCCAATGACTATGTCATACGATTTGAAAAGAAGCGGCAAATGTACTTTGGAAATTGGGATTATACTGAAAGGGCAACTTTTGGGTCTTAATATCAATAAAATTATTACTTGTAATAAATTTTTAAAAATAAATTAATATTTTAAAAATAATATCAATTAAGGGTAAAAATACTGTTCATCTTCTTCTTCTTGCAATTCACTCATCGTCGCCTTCGCCTCTGGCAACCTCCAGCAACGTCTCCGCTCACCTCCGTCGTCTCTGCCCACTTCTGGCAATGCCTCTGTCCACCTCCGCCTCCACCTCTGCTCAACGCCATCATTTTCGCCCACCTCCGCTTCCGCCTACGGCAATGCCAACAGTTATCGTCACAATACCAAGGAAAAACTAGTTCTCTTCGTGTACCCATCCAAGTATGTTCTTCTTCTCTAGCTTCCTTGCATTGAAAAGATTAAAGATTTGGTAGAGGACAAAAGTATTGAACATCACGGTGTCGTTGATCTTCTCACTCATCTAAAAGATAGAGCTTCCACTAAAATATTGCAGCACCATTAAGACTGCCACCTGATACAGAGCTTGACCAATATATGAGGTTCCTATACATGATGCTATTGATAAGATCAGACTTGCTTCGACCTACTGGAGGCTTTTCCATGAGCTCATCGGTAGGCTGCTCTGCAGCTAGTGCCAAGGCAACGAATACATCCATTATCAGGTTCACCCACAGTAGCTGGATTGCCGTTAAAGGGACTCTACTAGAAGAAACAGCTGCAACAAAGTTGATCACTAGGGTAGCAACATTCACTGTGAGCTGGAACTACATGAACTTTTGAATATTGCTGTAAATGCACCTCCCCACTTCAAAACAGTTATTACAGAATCGAAGTTACCTTCTGCAATGATGATGTCTGATGTTTCCATTTCCATTTGAGTGTATTGGTCCTCATATATATCCCAATATCAGCTTCTTTGATTGTTCGCAGACCATTTCTATCGTCCCCAATGACCACCACGACTTGGTTTTTTCCCTTTAGGCACTGTACCATCATGTATTTGTCAGAGGAGCAGCACCTTGCCATTACCTTGATTTTATCAGCCTTCTCCTCATTTCTCCATTTGAATATTTCCGGAAGTCTTCTCCTTCCACCACTGTTTCTTCAATCTTCAAGTCCCCATCAGGTCCTAGTATCCCAAAATCAATAGCTATAGATCATGTCGGAGGTGGGCGGAGGCAGGGTCATTGACCAGCGCCGCCACCGCCTTTGTCTCCGCCCACCTCCAACAATGTTGCCGGAGGAAAAGCCGGAGGTGGGTGGAGACGGCGAAAGCATTGCCGGAGATTGTCGGAGGCGGCACCGCTGATGAATGGATTGTATGAGAAAGAAGATGAACACTCTTTTTGCCTTTAGTTGATATTATTTTTAAAAGATTAATCTATTTTTGAAAATTTATTGAATGTATTACTTTTATTGATATTAGGGCCCAAAAGTTAACTTTATCCACTATAATCCCTTGGAAATTTTGATAGCCTCTCATTTGGAAGAATACTATAAATCTTTTAAAGCACCCTTAAGTGTTAGGAATTTGACTTACTCTATTCCTACTATTTAGAAATTTCTTTAAAAGTACCCATACTTTTTCTAACAACTGATTAGATCCCCCCATATTAGCATTCCATCACAATCCATTAACATGTGACATCACATGATGTACAAATTGTTTTTAAACCCAATTTACCCTTTTGTTGTCTACTTTTCCCTCTACTATTTTTTAAATTTTCAAAATATTACCCTTGTGGTTGATCTTGCCCTTCATTATTCTTTAAATATTCAAAATATTACATTTTTGTGCTCCACCTCTCTACCTTGAACCATAATATGCAAACCAGTGAGACCGTTTTGGATATTCCAGTTTCAAGATTTTAAAAGGCTAAAGGCGTAGTTGAAGCATAAGCCTCGAAAATTAAGAAAAATGTAATTAAAATTTATAAATAATAAAAATAACATGTAATATACTAAGTTAGAATGATAGAAGGTACAAATATCCATAAAATAGAAGTTTACAAGTAAAAAGTTTTAACTTCTAAGTATTTAATAAAATAATAATTAATCATCTAACAATTATAAGCATTTTACATTTTATTTTTCAAAATGCAATCTTACAAAATGATTCGTATGAAGAATCATCAATATAATGGACATTAGATTTATGGTCATCCAGCTATGGTGAAAAATGAAACAAAGTTGTTGATTTGATCTATGCAAATAAAAAATCAATAAAAAGATAAATAATTCCATTAGGAAAAGAAATGACAAAAACAACAAGTTTGGGATGTTAAATTAGAATATTAAGAAAAAAAATCCACTTGATTTATCCAAGAGAAACTAAGGGTCCGTTTGGTTCGTAGTCGGAATCGGAATCGAAATCCTCCAGAATCGGAACCAAAATGGTCCATTCCCATAGTCTATTTGGTTCAGACAGGAATGGGAATGAGAATTAAAATCAACAGAAATAGGATTTCATTCACAAGGGAGGGGTAGGGAATGGTTATTCCTTCAAATGGGGGAATACCATTCTAACAAGAATGGGAATGGGATTCTGATTCCACCCAACCAAACAGTTGAAATCTGAATAGCCCATTCCGATTCCAATTCTAGACCCCTATTCCTACAAACCAAATGGAGCCTAATAACTTGATTGGCTTTTTTTTTTCTTTTTTTTTTGCATTGAACTCTCTTAATAGGCTAAAATACTAAGAGAAACTAATAGAACTTGATATGCCCTATTGGTCTTTAATTTTCTCTTTTTATTTGGCCCATAATTATTAAAATGCTTTTTCTATATATTTTGAAATATATAAAATACATAAAAGTATGAAACCACTGAATAACGTTAATATTTGAGACTTATTCCTTTTTATGCCTCACGCCTTAAGACTTGAGGCTTACACCTCATTCTGACAATGGTTTAGCCTCAGACAAGGTTCAAAATATCGATACGCCCAATACGCCAATAGGGGTGTATAGAGTGAATTGATACTGCTTTTTTATGCTTTTTTTTTTTGCAACCGGTTCAGGACTCCACCCCCCTGAACCGGTCAGACCCCCGATACACCCACCATAGGGGCATATCAGAGGGGTTCCGGAATGATACATATCGACCGATTTGGGACAATACATGTCGACACTTTAAACCTTGGCCTCAGGGTAAAATTGTAAGGCTTCACTCTTCAGGCAAAATCTAAGCACTTCACTTCAATGCGTATGCCTTATGCCTCAATGCTTAATCCTTTTAAAATAATGTGTATGTTCTAGTAAGATGAGAGGAAGTGGAAGATGTACTTTACTTTCAAGACCCAAACCCACAAAAGTCAAATTCAGAGACTAACACCCGAAAAAACTGCTAAACTGCAGTCTAACAGAAACGCACATGAATTGCTTGATGGGCTGGGGGATCTAAGATTGAATATCGTTTTCTTTGTTTGGATTTTCCTCTTCTCGAAAGATCAGAACCTGCGTAATGGATGATACTCATCCTCCAGTCGGCCTTCGACAATTGTCCAGCAAATTTATTGGATCCAACATAAGAGCAATATATATCTCATTCTGCGGTTGTTCCCTATTGGTGATCCTCCTCCTCAAATCACCACACCTACTGTTACGTGAGGCAGATAATTTGGTCAAAAGGGCAGGATTTTAAGAGATGCTTTGGTTGGGTGTTCGTGGGAAGGAAGAGAATGAACGGTGATTTCCGCTTTCTTCTCAATTTGATTTGCAGATTTTAAGAAAAGAGCAATTTAGTTAAAAAGAATTCGTTGTTCAGTTCACCGTTCTTGGCATGTATCAAATTTTGTGAAATCATAAAACTTTATTATCTATATCTAAAGAGTGTAAGTGGACCTTTTATTTGATTATAATACCTCATCTTTTCAATTTGGCTCCTCTCTCATTTTAAGGACAAAGATGTAATTTGAACAATTTTATTCCTTCAAATCCCTTTCATTAAGTCTTATATTTAAGGTATTAATTTTCATAACCATTCATTGAATTCTATTTTTGACTAGAATACCCCTATTGCGAGGGTACACTATAATTTGAAGTAGTGCATTTCTCCTCGTTCAATTCTCTTTTATTAAGTCTTAAATTTAGGGTGTTAATTCTCATTCTTTCACTAAATCTTATATTAATTGATCATATTAAAAAGTAAGTACAACAAGAAATAATTATTTTTACGGATGATAGAAATAAGATATAAATTTAAAATCAACCCAAAAATAGAGATATTTTCCTATATGGTGGCAAGTCAACAATTCAACCTCAAATCTATAAATCCTTGATATCATAATTAAATAATAATACAAATTGAAAAGATTAAATAATTGTAAAAAACATTTGGACACACCTCTAATATCATATATTCAGCATATTAAACAATAATAAGTGTGATAAATAAAAATAATTATTTTAGACAAAAATATAAAAAAAATGTAAAAAGTTTTGAAAACATATATTTACTATCATAATCATAAAAAATTATCACGTGCAAAGCATGTACTGATGTACACACTTACTAGTTTTTTTAAGGGCACAAAAAGCATGATCGCAACCAAACAAAATTTTCCAATAAACCCACTTCTACCTGTCACTGAAATAACAAGGAAATGATCATTCAGACATTTTTAGCATTACAGCCTGCACTCAATAGTTATGGACCAGCAATTTTCAACACCATTAATTGGCTGAAATGTCAGCACAAGATCGATGGTGACTATCATCATCAAAGGTACCAAAATTCCTAGTCAAGTCCCCAAGTGATTGGGGTGTGCAATCAGTCGGTTCGGTTCGGTTTTATTAGAATCCAAGACCTAACTGACTACTTGGTTTGACCATCTCTCCCAATTGAACCGAACTGGACTATAATTTAAAACCAAATCGATCCTAACTAAATTCAGTTCGATTTGATTTGGTTTTAATGATTAATAAACAATTAGCTATTAACCTTTAGTATAAGTTTTAATGAGCATTTAATACAACTATAATCATTTAATGAACAATTGAATGATTAATTATTAAAGCAACTACTCTCATTCTTTACAAACAATTTATAAATAATTAATAATTAGTCTAGACTTTAATACTCTAGTTGTTAGAGTCTCTAAGTTATTTAATTAATTATTATTAATTAAAACCTGGAATAGGCCCAACCTCCCAAAACACAATGGGGAATTGCAAATTGATCATTACCCATTGAAAAATATAATAATTATTAATTAATAAGTATAAAGTATTGAATAGAATATTATATATTTAATCTATTTAAGTAAATACAACCACTAATTTGGTTTTTGGTTCAGTTCAGTTGAAAAGCTCAACCAAACCAAACCAAACCGAACCTGAAAACTGAATTTGTAAAAAAACAAAAACTAAATCGAACTGATATCCAAATTAACCGAACCAAATTAACTTATTCAATTTAATTCAGTTCGGTTTTCGGTTTATCAACCAAATTTGAACACTCCTACTAACTGATAGCAATATAAGAATTATCTGTAAATACTTGAAATTAAAAAAAAAAAAACTAATTCACTAGTTGTAAGAGTTCTTTTTTCTAGGGAAGTAGGGATTTCTGTAGTTCAAAAAATTAGTACCCAATAATCTTGACATGGTCAAGAAAGAATAAAACCAGTGTTTCGTACCATGAAAATTCCAAGTTCCAAGCAACATGTTTTAATACTAATACTCCTCTACAATTATTGTGGAGGCACTATTCTTGTCTATGTAATGTAATTTCAGATGCGGAAGTGATTTGGACTTATTACTTATGAAAGAGCCAAGCCCCTATTTGATTAGGATGTGAACTGAAGGTGCCAAATCGTTTCTCCTTAGAATTAGTTTGGTCAAGAATGGGGGTTTCCATGAATACGACTATTCAATTAGTTTAAAAGTCTAAATTGTCATCTCCCAACAACAGTCATCATTTGAATTTAAAACTGTCAAATGGTCGGGTCTACTGGATAGAACCAAACCAACTGAATCGATAATATATAGGTCTCTTGGTTCTCTTTTTGTTATATTTTATCTAAATGGTAAACTTCATAAATTTTGGTTTTAAAGAAAAAAATTTTATTAACATATAAATAATTTATTAAAAGCATGTTAAAAAATGACCAAAAAATGGAATTGTTCTGACCACTGATTTTTAGGTCAATGGTTCCATCATTCGGTTCAAATGAATGGTCTCTTCTGATAATATAAATTAAAATAATTAAAAATAAAAAAGACAAAAACCGTTGAACAGATCGACGGGTTGACGGTTTGACCATCCGAATTAACGGGTCATTAGCCGATTCAACAGTTTTTGGACAAGATCAGGTTTGGAGTAAAACGGAACCGATTGCCTAGATGGTTCCCGGATGTACTGATCCATTATACTTTCATTCTGTCATTTGTGGTACTTTTTCCCTAAAAAAAATTATGTAAAAATCTATATATAAATTATAATGAAACAATAAAATTAAAGAAATATTATGTGGAATTAAATGAAAATTTGTATAAAAGACTTCTAAGAAACCCATTTCATTCTATCTGTGAAATCACAAGGAAAGTGATCCTTAAGACATTTTTAGGCTAGACGCTCAGCAGACCTGAAATTTTCAGCTAACTTGGGTTGAAATTTCATCTCAAGCTCCATTGTGACTATGAATAGCATTCTCACGGGTGCCAAAAATTCCTAAACGATTAATCAAATGTTTGAAAACCCAAAGTTTTTCTTTTTCATATTCAGTGACAACCACAAAAAATAGCAATAATTAACTAGCTATATCTCAACCCAATTTTCCATTCACCTGAATATAAATATCTGAGTTTTAAGTCTGGTTAGTTTAAAACCGGCCAGGTCCCAGCCACATTCATCAACAGAACACTACTGATAAACTTGGATCTATACACAATGTTCAGAATACTCTCAACTCTTGGAATCCTACCCTCCGTTGTTCTCATACTCCTCCGCATACCCTTGCAATTGCAATGTTTAGAACATCCTCAACTCTTGCAAGAAGAACGAGAGACTCTACTGAAACTAAAGCAAGAATGGGGAAACCCACCCTCGCTCAGCTAATGGAATTCATCTGTCAGTCACTGCAAATGGACGGGAATCTCCTGTGTACAAGGTTCTGTCACTAGCATCTCACTCTACAACATGAACATCACAGGCAAAATTCCTCTGGCCATTGGCAATCTCAAGAGCCTCTCCGACATCAACCTCTCTAGCAACTATATCACTGGAGAATTCCCAACTATTCTCTACAATTGTTCTAAGCTCCAGAATCTTGTTCTCTCCATAAATAGCTTTGCCGGCAAGATCCCCGACGATATCCACCGGCTTTCTACCTCCTCATCCTCGATATTAGTGCAAACAAATTCTCTGGGCATATTCCAGTGGCAATTGGACGTTTGACGGCATTGCAGGTTCTTGGTCTTTATTCCAATGAGTTCACTGGCACCATCCCTCTAGAAATCGGGAACTTATCAAACCTTGAAATGCTTTCTACGTTTGGTAATAAGTTCGAGCCTTCGACGATATTGATGGAACTCACGCGGTTGAAGAAACTTAGATATTTGTTTATGTCAAATACCAGTTTGATTGGAGAAATTCCAAGTTCACTCGGTGATCTGACAGAGCTTATGACATTGTCTCTCTCGGACAACAATCTTAATGGGACAATACCTAGTAATTTGTCTCGGTTGAAGAAACTATTATCTTTGGATCTTCGTGGTAACAGGTTGTCTGGGAAGATCCCACAATCAATCGGTGATATGATAGAGCTTCTGTTATTGGCCGTCTCACGTAACAATTTGAATGGTACGATACCCAGTAATTTGTTTATTCAATTGAAGAAACTAGACATTCTTCATCTTTCTCATAACAGGTTTTCCGGGACAATCCCTAGCAACTTGTTTCAATTGAAGAAACTAAAAATTTTGGATTTATCTAATAACACATTCTCTGGTGAGATTCCACTGTCAATGGGTGATATGACAGAGCTTGAATTGTTGGATCTCTCGAAGAATAATTTGAACGGGACAATCCCTGGAAATTTGATTCAGCTAAAGAAACTACAAGGTTTTGATCTTTCTGACAACAGATTGTTTGGAGAGATCCCAAAATCCATCGGTGATATGACAAGGCTTAAATGGTTGGATCTCTCATCCAACAATTTAAACAAGATAATCCCCAGCAATGTGTTCAAATTAAAAGAACTAGAGATTTTGGATCTTTCTAATAACAGATTGTCAGGAGAAATCCCACAATCCATCGGTAATATGACAAAGCTTAAATGGTTGGATCTCTCGGACAACAATTTGAACGGGATAATCCCCAGCAGTGTATTCAAGTTAAAAGAATTAGAAGGTTTGGATCTATCTAATAACAGATTGTCTGGAGAGATCCCACGACAAGTTGAAGCTTTGAATTTGAGTGATATTCGTCTATCCAGCAACAGTTTGACTGGTACAATTCCAGAAGACTTTGGGAGATTGACCAAGTTGCGGGTCTTGTCTCTGCATTCCAATCAATTATATGGACAGATTTGAAGCATTGATCATACCAACCATGTAATGCTTTTCTTTTATATATTTCACATTATCAGATATGAAGCATTGTACGTTTAGTTAATTGTTGGCTTTTCACGATTTTTTATCATTGTTCACTTTGGTTTTCGATCTTATTGTGCATCTCCAGATTATCATTGAAACTACAGAAACTCAAGTCGGCAAGTTTCTCACAAATCTACTGCCTTCTTTGGTTGTCTTCTTTTTCTATCTTAAGTACTACCTTGCTCTTCGGCTCCTGCTTCCGCCATTTGCTGTAATAGCCTGCTTTATGCTTGTGAAATTTGCCTGATGTTTTCACCTGTTCTAGCACAAGTTGGAGCTTTTGCCCTCTCACTGATGAAAAACTATGTTCTAAACTTCTAACTTCTGAGTCTAGTAAGGCTAATGATCGATCACCATTGAGATTGGTTACTATGAAAGTGAATAACAGGAAGCAGTAGTGCAAGATAACAAGATGGATATGAAAACTTTCCTGAAGCGGAGAGCCTGGGAACAAATTGGATTTTCCCTGGTAGGTTGCCAATAAGAACATATATAAGCCTTTTCCTGGATGTGAAGAAAGATGGGTCTCACTTCAAACTCACTGTAATTCCTTCCTTTCAATTGTTGTCCTCTTTCAAACTTAGTCGGAACTAATAAGTCACTCAATATCTCAATCTCTCATAGTTCGTCCATGAATAACATAGGCCACTGTTCTGTTTATTTAAGAAGTCAAATAGCCCATAGACATTCAACAATTCTCACTAGAGTACAGGCCTCAAGGTGCAATGTTGAAATCACTACAATGAATAACTGACCAATTGATCATAAAAGCTAAGTTAGAGGTGGTTGAGATGAAATTACATCCCTCAAAACTCGATGGATGAATCACTGTAACCACAACCAAAAACAGTCAAACACCTCTCATGCTTAGGGATGGGATCCCCTGTTTCTGTTTTCTGATCCTCTTGATGTTCTTCCATTCAGGAACCCTCATTCGCGATCTTCTGCTCGTTACACTGTTTGTAACAGGCTATGTAACCAATCACAAGTGAACATACCCAATCCCACTGTAACAACAAATAACAACAAAGATGAGTTGCTATGGCTCATTGATAGGTTTACACCCGATTTGCTATGTGCTGTCAAGTTAATACTTATGAAAGCATTCGTGTTTTAACTTCACCTTTACCTTCTAAATGTTGGTAACTTGCAGAACATTGGGTTTGTAACCAGGCCTAAGGAGTAACTCGTACTCTTTCCATCTGCTCCATGAATCGTCAACATAGTGTTTGGGTGTGCTATATGATCACATTGAGGTTCCTGAATTATAGAGATAGAGCTTCCTCTTGACTAGGCCTTCCTCACTAGGCACAAAAAAAAAAGAAAAAAAAAGAAAAGAACAGAATATATTGAAATGATCAGCCATTTGTAAAAGCCAAGCATTTCTAAAATCAGATAACAAATATGTCAAGTATTCCAAATTTTACCGTAAAAGTTTTATGGTTCATTAGACTCTGTTTGTTTGCAGTACAAATTTGAGCCAGATGCAAATTTTGCATCTAATTTAGTTTTGCATTTGTCTGTTTGAAAAATGTATTATTTATTTGGATTATTTGTAGATACTAAATTTAATAAAAATTATTTTATTTCACTTATTAACATAAGAAGCAAACTGGATTAGTGGCTTAAGGGTTGATTTAAGATTAAGTTGCATTGCACAGTAGGCAGCTTGGGTCCGAATCCCTTTATTTATCATTACATTTGATACAATATTGGAAGAATGGTGGGAGGTTGTGCCTTGGTCTCAAATGTCTGACCTGACACCCCATAGTTGAGGACTCAAGTATAAATATGTAAATAATATATAAATATGTGTGTAATAATATTATTAGGTATTACAAGTGAAGCCAGTGTACTGTATGAGAATGCTCGATATCCAATATGACAGTTCTAAACTAAATGATGTATCACCACAAAAATATAAGCTAGAAAATCCTCAGTCCCCACCATGCATGAAAGAGAACAAGTTTTGTTTGAATTATCTCGGGCTGGACTTGAACTCTACAGTAGAGGGCTTTACCTAAAGTTAGGCAGGGCCTAAAACTGCAGGACAAGTCCTTGCCTCCTTGGGTTTGGCCTGTGTTGACCCTAAACCCATTCCCACACAAGTCGCACTCCTATGGAGGTAGATTGTAGGTGGCCCTTTGTCCATTGTCTATACACTGAATAATTCTCTAGAATTTTTATTTGCTAATTGGAGTCATCTTTATTCCAATAGAAATCACAAGTTGCATGATTATTTTGATCCAAATTCAAAATGAGTTTGATACCAAGAATTTTGGACCCACGTACCTGGCTTGCTTAAACCAAGATTATGAGATTTTAACCCGAGAGAGGGAAGGGGTGAGGCACCCCTCTCTCATGCTCAACGAACCCCCAATGACATGATTTGCTTCTCTTGAACAAGAGTTAGAGGAATGGAATAAAGTTGAATCTCCACAATAGCTTAAATCCGGTCCTCATATCATTGGAAACCAACGAACACCTCATAGTCAAGAATTTTGCATGATTTATAGGGTGTTAAGGCTACGGAGGTTGGTCAGTCTCCGAAGGTCTCACGGGGATGGCTGTGGGGAGAGAGGAAGGGAGAGGATGACGGTTGCTGAGGATAGTGGGAGGAGAGAGGAGAGAAGTAAGAGTCTTCCTTGTGAAAAACCCTAGGTTAGAGTTATGATTACATTCTCTTTGGGGAAGAATTGCTCTCCCACTTTTATAGAGAGAAAGTTAAGGTTGCGAAGGAAGAAATTCTTTCCTGTTAAGACAGGAGATCTTTTCTGTTAGGAAAGGAGATCTTTCTTTTTGTTTGACTATTAAGGGATTTAGAGAATCTTATCCCTTATGAATTCTCTCCATATGTGACCCTAGTATTCCGACATGGCACGGGTGACATCATCATTTGGTGTGCGTACCCGCATGTGTAATTAAAAGATGTACGTGTAATTGGCATTTATTCCCGATCTACTATGATTCTGCAATTCTTGTAATGGTGTTGGGTTCACCGCAACTCTGTGTGTGTTCATGGTTTATCATAAATTCATGCATGTTCAAGGTTCATTGCAAACCAGCACGTGTCTTAGTTTTATCGCAAATTCGTGCTATCCGAAATTTATCACAACTTGTCTTGGGTATGATGTGCAATGAACTTATTGCAAACATGCGATAGGTTATGGATTCATCACAGGCGTCCACGTAACGTCGGCTTGACACCCTCTGTACTCTATTGGTCTTAGTGACCACTATGTACCTATACATGCTTTCCTAGTTTCGACGTCATAAGATAAATAGTATGGAAATACAAAAGAAACACAAGATTTATAGAAGATGATTCAAGTAGAAGATAACTTGGATTATAAGTAAATTGGTTGGAAATTGGTAATGGTGGTCCTCACTTCACTATTAAAAACTCTCCCCCTTTCCTTCCAAATAGAAAGAGAAAGAAGAAATAAAGATAGAACAATATGATGAAGTGGCAAGTTAAATGTGTCTTGAGTGGTGGAGAAGGGCTCACTTGGAAGGTTTCTTACCAATTATCTTTGGGTCACCCCTATATATAAGTTTTAGGTAGGGATAGTGGGGGCAAAGTGTCTAAAGGTTGTAAGAATATGGGTGTTTAAGGAAAAAGGGAGAGTGAGTGTATTTTGGGTATTTCAAGGGTTCTCAAGTGTAAAGTCCAAATGAGATGAACTTAGGGATATTAGAAGAAGGGGGGGGGGGGGGGGGGGGGGGGGGGTATTGAGGATTCTTAGGGATGAAACAACCCAAATGGTATGAACTTGGGAATATCATACTTGGGAATGTTCTAGGTGAGAGGAAAGGTGAGGGTGGTATATTTTGGATAGTTCAAGGGTTCTGGGGATATTTTTGTAAAAGCTATAAGAAGGAAATATACTTAAGGGTTGGAAAATTTGGGTGGCCAATATTACTTCTAGACAAGTTATTGTGTCAAATCTACACTACAAAAAAATTGTGCAGGCCAATGATAACTTGTAAAATGAAATGTTGTCCGATTTGAAGATCAGAGAAGGAATTTTATGTGAAGGTCTAATTGGTCTAAAGAAGGATACAAGAGATTCAAGGGTCATAGGTCCCAATTAATAAGAAAAAAAATCTTGACTCGATCAAGGGATAAACAAAAGTGTTTTAAGATAAAACTTGATAGGCAAGGGTTTTAGGGCATTTGGATTCTTTTGGTGGTGTCTAATTGGTTAAGTGGGGTTTTCTGATGAGAAATTTGCAATTTAAAGGTTGTGTCCAATTTTGGGGGTCGATAACCCAAAAGAAACATATGCATAGAAAAATGTCAAATGATAAGAAACACATTGTTAATGTTCCCTTGTCAGCAATCAACCTACCCAATCAAAATTAAAAACTATCCACACAGCTGCATAGTTTGACAATGTCATTGCAATCCCATCACCTCATGATGGAAAGACTTTCCAATCTTCACTATCTCATAATGTTTTAATGCTAGTACATTCCATGACAAAGTGGTTTTCTTATAATTTCAGATGCGAAAGTAATTTGGGCGCATAGTTGTGTAAGTCTAGACACGTTAGGCCGGGTTGTGCTTAACCCTTACCTAACCCAAGTTGTTAAACCCCCAACAATGACCCTCAACCCAATGACTTCAGGTTGGGTTCAGGTTGGACCAGCTTCTTCACTTTTTGTTGTTAAAATCTTTCTACTTCTTATCTCACTTTGATATTATTATGTACACAAACACTTGCTATCCCCACCCTTAGATTGTGTAGTCTCATAAAACAATAAGTTTTAAGCCCTCCCTAACATCCTTTTTCCATGCATCCCATGGGGCCCGATAGGTAATAATATAATTAGTGAAAATCTATGTTATGGGAAAGATATGGTACATGAAGAGTTTTAACCAATCAAAACCCACTCATGAATTTTTATAAGTAACACCTAATTGGCTATCACGTTTGTGATACCAATTGATTGGTCAAAAAGTTTTTAAACATCATATCTTCCCTATATCATAATCGAACCCAATTAATTGTAATTTACTGGAAAATGTGGTTTCAATGGAGATGCCAACTACTATACATGTTGTAAACAGTATATAAATTAGGGGTTGTTTAGCAAGTCATTTTTGAAAGATCTTTTGGAAGCTTTGACGATCAAACGACAATGTGAGCTTTTACATCAAGATTTTAACAGTTTGAAGACTATTTGGTTAAAGCGCATTTGTCTGCATGTCCTTCTGCACAAAGATGAATTGAAAAAAAGGGCACAAAACTCCATTTGGGACTGTGTTTTTTTACAGTTAACCAAATAGCCTGAAATGGGCTTTCCGTGTCTTTTTGGGGCTGTGGTTTTTTACAGTTAGATCTTTTTCCAATTAAAATGGGAAAAGACCAAAATGCAGACTATTGGGCTTCTAAAAATTTGACAGCTCGCACAAAAAAGACACCAAACAGAGGCTAATCTAGGAAAAAACAAGAGTATGCATGTTCGTCATAATGGGTGGAGTAAACAAATAATTGCTTACCATTTTCTCTTGACCAAAAAGACAAGTAGGGGGCTGAAAAAAAAACTACCAAATTTCCTCAATGAGTGTTTAATATCCACTTACAAAACTGAATTGCATGCAATCCTTCATATGGTATAAACTAAAAGGTAGGGCTACGATCAAATCAAATCAGATGTAGAAGGATTCAAATTTGATTTGTCTTTATTTAAATTCAAATCAAATATCTATATAAATTTTGTATTCAATTCGGATTACAATCAAATATTGAATAGTATAAATAGATTAAACCATAAATGATCAAATAGTGTATATTATTAATAAAATGAACTGAAAATGACTACGATTAATGTACATTTAATGAATAAAATGAAAGGAGAATGACGGTTCAGCCCAAGGTCAGAATTTTGTAACCTAAAGTATTGTTGGGTAGGTGCCAGGTCGAAATTGATGCCAATTCATGAACAGACATTAGAGCATAGAGTGTGGATTGTTGACATATTGAATATTTATAACTCTGTAGTGAAAATCAAAAATCTGCATTGGGCCTGTCTACACTTTTCCATAAAATGAATAGAAAATCAATTATATGAATCTTGAACCTATGACAACATCTAAACCCATCTTTCATTTACACTTTTTTCCATTTGTTCCTTCTAATATTTATTGCTTTTACCTTGGCACCTTCAAAATCACTTTCTTTTCTTCACTTATACACACTAAAATAGATGTCCTTTTGATGAATACTCAACATCTCTATTCAATTCTTTGTTCTTCTTCAAATCCCATGCATTTTGTTTTATTGCTCCTCTTCCTCTTTCTTTACCTAACTAAAATTCTCTTCATTTCTTCATCCTTTACGTACCCTGCCTTGTCTCTACCTCTCTCTCTCTCTCTCTTCTTGGCTGCCATGTGTTTTCGCACAAAGCATCCAAGAGGGGAAATCTCTCTCTAGTTACATTCACTCACCAAAACCCGAAACCCCATTTAATTCAGCCTAGTTCTTTGCTACTCGCTACACACAGCAAGTGACAAAGAGGGACAATTGTAAATATAAAAACATTTTAATTCTTTTTTTCTTTTTCTTATGGGCCCCACCCCTCCTTTCTTTTTACATTTTCCTTTCCTTTCTCCCCTGATCCCTCTTCCTTCCCTTTCCCTTCTCCGCTCCCTCCTCTCCTCTCCCATATATTTCCTTCCTTTCATTCTCCCTCTCTTTATCACCATATCTTCTTTGTTTTTTTTTTTCTTATTTTAATTTCCCTCATGCTTGCCATTCTTGCTCCCAAATTTTCTCTCATCTTCCCCCTTCCTTTTCTTGCTTCCCTCCCCAATGTCTCTTAACAACCATCTTAAAATCCCTAAAATCAGCCCTGAAGAAAAAAAAAAAAAAGGTTGGGAACTTCTCCAATACTCTTCCATACAACAGAGCAACACAAAGTTCATTTTAGATCCCAATATCATCATTTTCGATTTCAGATCGGCACCAAGTGATTAACATCCTTGCAGTAGCAATCCACTTTTTTTCTTGTTTCACTTGGGTAAGCAACTATAGCAACCATCATTAACAACTTCACAACAGGGCTTCTGTAGCCCACCGTCAACCATTCGCATCCATTAGCAATGCATGCCAGAGAAGAAGCTTGCCGTTGGCATGAGCAACAACTTATCACTGATAATCAGGAAAGATCTAAACCATTCTATTTAATACTTCTTCATTTGCTTCATTTATTCTAACTGTGCTACCACTCATTGTCATTGTTAAAATCATTTTGATTGGGCTGTATGCAGATAGTTTGCAGATAGCTAGGCAGTCTTAGAATGCTGTTTTGTTGTTGATTTGCAACCCCATTGTCTAAAAACCTTATGATTCAAACACACCAATAACATCAAGAATCAAAAAATATATTCTTGGCTTAGCTACACTTCATATGTACGGTTTTAGACTTGATTCTGCCTTATAATATTGTGCATATTAGGAATAGATTTTATTTCTTGTCTTCATTTGTTAATCCTTTCCCTTTTCTCATGACTATCTTAGACTATTCATTTCTGAATATCCGAATTATTGCTCTTTTACTATAACAATTCAAATCTTCATTCTAATTGCTTCGCTTGTTGTATATTATACTTGTTATCTTAATGTCATTTGAACTCTAGATTTGTTGTATCTGCACCTTTGTTGACAAGTTTCATTTATTTTACTGCCTCTTTGCTCTAAATCCCAATTTATTGTGTTCTTTTCTTCGGTTTTTTCCTGACACAAAGATGCGCACTAAATTTAACTTAGCCATACTAGCTCTTTCCTAAACTCGATTACTTTAAATGTGACACAAAGTAGTCTCGTTAATGCAAGACTCCTCTAGAATCTAAATCTCTTCTAGACCCCTGGTGTTTTCAGTCTTGACCAAGACGAGGGAGATTGCCGAGGCGTATATGGGTCAGAGAGTCAAGAACATTGTCATCATTGTGCCAGCCTATTTCAATGATTCACAGAGGCAGGTGACGAAGGACGCCAGAGCCATTGCTTATGGTTTGGATAAGAAGGCTTCAAGTTTGGTGAAAAGAACATTTTCATCTTTGATTTAGGTGGTGGAACCTTCGATGTTTCGCTGCTAACCATCGATGAAGGAATTTTTTAGGTGAATGCCACTATCGGAGATACCCATCTCGAGGGTGAGGACTTTGACAACCAGCATATTTCAACCACAATGGAGAATTATGCATATAGCATGAAGAATATGATCAGGGATGAGAAGTTTGTTGGGAAATTGAACATTGTAGATAAGCAAAAGATGGAGAAGGCAATTGATGAGACAATGGGTTAGCTTAACAAAAATCAGTTGGCGCAGGTGGATGAATTGGAGTACAAACAGAAGGAGTTGGAGGGTTTGTGCAATCCAATTATAGCGAAGATGTACCACAATACCAGGGGAGTGGGGGTGACATGCCTGGAGGTATGGGCGGTGGTGCCAACATGCCGGATGGAGGGTATGGCTATGGCCAAAGCAACAATGGAACTGGTACAGGAGTTGGGCCTAAAACCGAGGAGGTTGATTGAAGTTCGAATGAAATCCTAAATTTTAAAATAAGATTTTTCATTTTTTTTTTTTTGTCTTTTTAGTGTCTGGTTCAACCAATCCGGACTCATACACTATATCCATATTTGTTCCTATTATTAACGGATGAAATTTAGATTGTAAGATTGATGGGATTGAATTCAAATTCAATCAATTAGATGCTATTTGCAGCCCTACTAAAAATCAGGATCCATTTCATTCATAGTATAGTGGGAATTGGAATTGGAATTGGAATTGGAATTGGAATCAAAGTCCATTGAAATCAGGTTACATTCCCTAGGGACGGGAGAGAATGATCATTTCCTCAAATAAACAAATGAAATTTCCACTAGGAATCACCAATAATGTAATTGAAATTCTAATTCTGCTCGATCAAACAATTAGAATCAAATTAAAAGTTACAATTCTGATTCCAGACCCATTCCCGCAACCAAACGGACCCTCAGTTACCATTAGGCGTAATTTGCACGCACACGCTGAGACGCAGTCCATGGTAAATATGCACGGGTCGTGCAACCCGTTGTTTTTGTTTTTGACTTTTTCCTAACATTCTAGTGACTTGTGCAACCCGTCGATAGCTTGACTTGCTTTGTGCAGCTAATTGAAGTCTGAAAGCTTGGTTTCACCTTGATTCTTACCAAACCCCGTCCCGATGCTGGACACGTTGCAGCCAGCTGGGCTGAATTTCAAAGCGAAGCCCACCAGTCATTGCCAATGAGAAGACTATACTCCAGGTCAAGTCAAGTCTTCTTCTCCTCAACATTTTTATTTCAGTGCTACTGCTACAAGTCACATCACAACCAAATAAAATTGTGTCTTTCAATCTCTATTGCACTGCATCCGCCTCTAGCCCACCAGTTTTAAATCGTCATGGCTGAGCTAGTCCTGTAACACACATGGCCTCCCATCTATATCATTCTAGCCCGGCCATATCGGCATAGTTCGGCCACATTAGCCTAATTCGGCATATACGCCTTGAAACGGTTAATATCGATCAAGAGCTGATTTAGGGACTGTTCGTTTGACAGACCTGTATTTGCCCAATGTTTAGAATTCCTTCAACTTCTCTTGGAATCCCATTCCATGTCCTCCTGCTCTCCCTGTTCTTACTCTTGCTGGGGAACTCGCAAGCCAGGAGCTTAAAAGAAAAAGAACAAGAGATTCTACTGAAAATGAAGCAAGAATGGAGGAATCCACCATCCCTCAGCTCTTGGAATTCATCAACCAGTCACTGCAGCTGGACGGGAATTTCCTGTGTCCAAGGTTTCATCACCCATATTTCACTCTTTAACATGAGCATCACAGGAGCAATTCCACTACCCATCGCCAATCTCAGGAACCTCACCTACATTGACTTCTCCTACAACTATATGACTGGGGAATTCCCAGCCGTACTCTACAGTTGTTCCAAGCTTCAGTATCTTGATCTCAGCCACAACAGATTTGCTGGCGTTATTCCAGACGATATCCAAAGCCTTTCTGGTCTCATGTTCCTCAATCTTGGCTTCAACAATTTCTCAGGACAAATCCCAGTGGGAATTGGACGATTAGTGGCATTGCAGGCGCTCTATCTTGATTCTAACAAGTTTAATGGAACCTTTCCGGTAGAAATCGGCAACTTATATAACCTGGAAGAACTGTACTTGTCTCATAATGAGTTTGAGCCGTCAAGGATCCCATCGGAATTCACTCAGTTGAAGAAGCTTGTTCTTTTGGATATCTCAAATACCGGTCTGATTGGAGAAATTCCACATTCAATGGGTAATCTGTCACAACTTGAACTTTTGAAACTTTCATACAACAATTTGAACGGAACGATCCCCGATAACTTGTTTCAGTTGAATAAACTGAAGTTTTTGTTTCTTGGTAGTAATAGATTGTCTGGAGAGATCCCATGGTCAATAGGTAATCTGACGGATATTGAATGGTTGGTTCTCCAGGAAAACAAATTGAGCGGGACTATCCCTGCTGACAATCTGTTTCAGTTGAAGAAACTGAAAACTTTCTCTCTTTTTAATAACAGATTGTCCGGACATATCCCACAATCAATCGGTAATCTGACAGAGCTTGAATGGTTGACTCTCTCAAAAAACAAATTGAATGGGATGATTCCTAGTAATTTGTTTGAATTAAAGAATCTGCAGCTTCTGTCTCTTCATACCAACAGATTGGCTGGAGAGATCCCACAAACAGTCGGCAATGCGACAGAGCTGCTTGGCCTCGATCTCAGGCACAACAAGTTGAGTGGGACAATCTCCGGAAATTTGTTTCAGCTGAAGAAACTACAAGAATTGTATCTTTCTAATAACAGATTGTCAGGAGAGATTCCACAGTCAATCGGAGGCGTGATGGAGCTCAAAATATTGGACCTCTCCGAGAACAATTTGAACGGGACGATCCCAACTAATTTAGTTATGTTAAAGAAATTAGAGATTTTGATTCTTCATCAGAACATATTATCTGGAGAGATACCACAATCAATCGATAATTTGACAGAGCTCAACACCTTGGATCTCTCGCACAACAAGTTGAACGGGACGATCCCCAGAAATTTGTTTAAGTTGAAGAACCTACAAAATTTGCATCTAGCTGAGAACAGCTTGTCTGGAGAGATCCCACGACAAGTTGAGGCTTTGAATTTGATCAGAATTTATCTCTACAACAACAATTTGACGGGTACAATTCCAGAAGACTTTGGGAGATTGAACAAGTTGGAGATCTTATCTTTGCATTCTAACCAGTTACACGGAGAGATATGAAGCAATATCAGACCCAGACATCCCTCATGTTGGTCTGAAAATAAAAGAAAATTAAAACATCTTTATTTGATCTTGTATGTTTCATTTATATAATTTTAGAACACTGCTAAGAGAGAAACCATGCTGCATTTTCAACCCCAATAGAGACAGAAATAAGGGGGAAAGGGAAGGATATTGTTTAAACAAGAGTTAGAAGCAGTGCTGCCATATAGGCTGTTTTCTGTGAAAATAGCACTGATTTTGTTTGGTAACAGTGCTGTAAAACCGTTTTTAGCATTGGTCAATATTATCCAACATCCAAGATGATGCCACATCATTGTACCGCTGGCACCAATTAACTGTTTTCTGAGAAAATGTTGAATTTGTCGTTTCTTCATACCACACTTACCTGACTTCCAAGGTGTAATCTGAAGCAACGTTTTTTTTTCTAAAAAACAGTACCAAATAAGATGTCATTTTCTAAAGCACTGCTTTTTCTGATATGGTGCCTACATGGTGCTGTTTTCTCAGAAAACGGTATTGATGATAAACACCACCTTAGTTGAGTGCATTTCTTTTCTACTTTTCCTTGCTGGAGCACCGCTTTATGTGATGTGGTGCCTACATGACGCATCGATGCCAAACACTGCCTTACTTGAATGCGTTTCTTTTCTACTTTTCCTGACTTTATCTTTTTGGGCCCCAACAAGATGTTACCAACACAGCTTCCAACGTGCATGGCCTATATAGGCACATCTCATATTTCATGGAAATCATTTCTGAGATGTATTGTTATAGATTATGCCAGAAGCTTTGTTGGTAGCGTCTTATTGATAGCATATCCAAACTCTTATGACAAATCAAGAAATTAGACAAAAAAATGTGGTTAATCAAAATGCAAACTTCAAAAGCCTATAATTTTCGAGATCTATGGTTGCAAGGAACCAAAAACACCTTGTGCCATTATTTGTACCCAAAAGTCCAAAACCCCTTTTCTAGACAAATCCCAATTTTAATATTTTTATAAATAAAAAATATTTATGTATATTTAATTATAATTTATACCAAGTATGAATAAGTTGTTGAAGTTTCTGGAATTTTTTTAGGGAAAATTCTTAATTAGTATCCTTGTACTTTGGGTCTAATGTCACTTTGGTCCCCCAACTTTAAAATGCGATAATTCAGCATCCAAATTTTTAAAACGCAACAATCTAATAACTGTTGTTAACTAGCCGTTAAGTAGTATTTGAAAAAGACACAAATGCCCTTCAAATGTTATTTAATTTTCTTTATCAACCATCTAAACGTTGACAAAAAAATTAACAGTCCCAAATCTTTGCTTTTTCCATTCAAAAAGTTGTCACATTTGAGTGGCCATTCGGGTGACCCCAACTTTCTTGAATAGAAGATGAGACTGTTAATTTTTTTTTCATTGTTTTGATGATTAATAAAGAAAATTAAATAACACTCGAAGGGCATTTGTGTCTTTTTCAAATGCTACTTAACGACTAGTTAACAGGTAGTTAACCTGCTGGATTGTCATGTTTTAAAAATTCAGGTACTGAATTATCGCATTTTAAGGTTCAGAGACCATAGTGGCACTAGGCCCAAAGTACAATATGTTAATTGGGAATTTTCCCATTATTTTACAATTATGACAATTTAATCTATAGCACTATAAAAATATTTATGTATATTTATTTATAATTGCCCATCATACTCCCTATTTAAATAGAAGGGCAAAAATGTCAATTTAATCAATATGACATTTATTTATGGGGTAATTTGAGTTAATCCACCTGAGAATTCATAATGCGATCGTACAGGTCGAATAAGTGTCAAGAGAGGATTTCCATTTCATCGGGGACGATGCTATTTATAAGGGGGGATAAATACATTTAAAGGAATTAATAAATGAATTTAGAGGTAGAGTGGATTATAAAAATGCTTTTATTTTTCATTAAATCTATGGTACATGACGCCCCTGCTTTCCAAGTTGATCCTATTTACCTAATTGCCAAAAGTGTAAAATGCAAAATTCATTTATAATGGCATTAAAATGCTACTATTATCATTTTATTAGCGCACCCTAATAAGCAATTCATTAATGTGATAATAAGGTAATGATGTGATTTCTTTGGAATCTAGATCTTATCCCAACAAATAACTCTCTCAACACTCTTTAACATGATGTTTATTCCAGCGTTTTCAACCCGCCATTCACCCAATCGGTTGATTTGTTTAAACTGTTATTTGGTTAGGATTTTAGGTTTGGTTTAGTCAAACCCATTAAACGGTCAAAAACCATTGATTTGGTAAGAACCATCTGATTCGGCCTGTTCAACCGTTGACCCATTCAACCCAGTCACCGGATTACAGGTTGTAAATTCAATGCAAGTAAACTTTCAAAGGCCATAACTTTGCACTCCAATGTTTGATTATGGTGATCTTTTTCTATTATAGGTAACTTTTCAAGATCTCTGTGTACGTGCCTTACTCCACTATTGTTGCAAAAAGAAACTCCTTTTTTGGTCTCAAATTGCGATTTTTAATATTTTTATAAATAAAAAATTTAAAACTGAATTAAAAAACATAAATTAAATATAAAAATACATATAACAATATAAAACATAATTATACATTATTTATTAATAATATATACCTTATATATATATTTACCTTAAATACATGTGAGACGGTCTAACCCATTCAATCTGTACAATTAAACCGGTGACTCGTGACCCAGAGACAAAAATAGTTTACCTTCTAAATCGGTTTTTAAAACATTGATTTATCCACATATTAGATGTGTGCGACTCATGTTGAAACCGTATTAGGGAAAGTTTTTGTTAGAGGAGATCCCAACTCAACTTTTTGGGGCTACTTTATGTTTTGAGTCTCACTAAAAATTGAGCTTTGCTTGTTACAAGAAAAATGGTTTATCCCTAATTGCTAGTCTTAACACTCTTTCAGAGCAATTGGGTAAAACCGTAAAACTCTAATAAAAGAACAAGGAAAATGGAAAAAAAAAATACATACAACTATTTGCTTTCTTGATTATTCTTAATTAATCATTCTTAACTAATCATTGTATCTTCCAATGCAAATTTGGATACCAACAAACTTGACGCATCTTGGTGATATTTGACTTGGGCTTCTCTTATAAACTATATATAGTTGGTGGTTGAATGAATGCAAACAACATAAGGCCCTCCTCCCTTAGACATTTCCTTAGAATAACTAAGGCTTCATCATCAAAACTGGAAACCTGAAAGTGTAAAGACTTGATAAGATTCTTGTCCAAAGAAATTTAATTAAGAACGTTGCACAAAAGCAGGGTTGAGAATCTTTCATAAAAGAACTACAAGTAAGAAAATTGCTTATATGGTGGAACTTTTTAAGGGGAGAAATGACTCCCAAAACCTCTGGATTAGCATTTTAATACTGCCACCTTAGGCCTATGTTGGTAATTTTGCAACTGCCGGCTTTGTCTATCTGACTTTTTGTATGTCCTTTTCGTGTAGTACATTTTTTATACTTTTATCTTAAAGAAGACGTATTCTCTTTGAATCCCACTTATGACATGACCGGGTCTTTATATATAAACAATTAATGAAAAAATCTATTCTGCCACCCCCAAGTGAATTTGATAAAAAAACACCTGATTAATTATTGGGTACCGCTTTAATGATAACAGTTGTTTGGTTACAAGTTTTTTTTTTTTTTCAATATCATAGTCAAACCCTTGAGCAAATATGATAGTTCTTAAATTGTCATGTGCAATACTAGTACATATTATAAATATAAAAAAATTAAAATTAAAAATTGAACCGATCAACCAATTAACCGACTGATTCAGTTTGATACTTTATATGAATCAAAAGTACTGGTTCAGTTTCAAATATTCAGTTCACCAAATCGTGAGTACCCTTGAAAGGAGTTTGGGGCATGTTAAAAAGAAACCCGGTTGAACTTTGAAGTAATAAGAAATAATTTAAGCATCATTTAACAAAGAACATGACACTGAACAGAATAGAATGGCAAAATAGTGTTCATGTAATAGATCTCATCTAATTGCGACAAAAATTAGATGTTATGTTGATTTTTCAATTTGCAAGCTTAGCCTTCTGGATGCCCGAGTTTAAGCTTTCAAAGTTCTGAACCACTTATTCCAGTCTGAGAAAAACTTGTATCCCTCCACACCAAATGCTGAACCTAAATTGAAGATAACCCCATCCATTCTATGAAACCAACAAAATTATCTTACAATATATTTTGAAAAGAAAATGTTGGGGAAGAAAGTTTGAATTTTTCAATGCATTGATCACTATCCCACCATGTGTAGTAAGTACTTCACCACACTGCCTCAACACCAGTCACCATGTTCATGAAATTTGCCTAATCGTTTCATCCATGGCTCGCTTGAACCCTTGTCCTCTTAAAAGATAATAAACCAAGTTCTAAGTCTCGCAAGGTTTAAGATCAATCACTGTTGAGGCATTGTGGAATCATGGAACACTTCTTTGATAAATAGCTAGAGAATGACCCCGTACTAAGTTCAGATGGCCAAGGGAATTTACAAAAGCACCCCACGTCTTAAGCTCAGATGGCCAAATTTTCTATGGACTGTCTTATTGGTGGAATGTTCCACCTGGATGGCTCGAAGCCTCGAACCTTTCTGTTGTATTCCGTTTTGTTAGTCTAATATATTTTCATTTATCAAAACAAAAAATAAATATTGGTCCTTAGTTTATGGAATACGCAGGAAATTACCTCCCTTTTCAGAAAGAAGAAAACTAGCAAAGCAATAATGGATTTCATGATAATGTTAAAGAAACCACCAACTCCCTCGTCTGTATGCTCCTATTCCTATGAATTCTAAAGCAATATGGAACGATAATAGAAGTGCACTTCAGCACTTGCTTGATTATCTATCCAGACAAAGGTTTTAGTTCAAAGTTTTCTTTTTTTTTTTTTTTTTTTGCTTCGTATTTTAGAGAACTTGATGGCTGATATTTTTTGACGATCTACATAAGAAAAGATGAACAAAAAAATGGAAATGGTAGAAGTCTTAATGCTGGAAAATGAATACCATATTTGTTCGCAAGCGCCAAATGTTGATCATCCTAGGGTCTCCTTGTTCAAAACCATACAAGACCAAAAGTGCTCTCTAAATGCCCAACAAGATTAGAACCAATCCACAGAAGAAATACTGCACAGTTTTCTGATGCCACCGTGTTCCTCACCTCATGATACTTCAAACTCGGCCTTCCTCTCCTCCAGAAGCCTTAGCTCTTGACGCCAACCTTCCAATTTTGCCACCTTCTCTAACTGCTCGGGATTCATATCCTTCTGGTCAGTTTTCTGCTGTTGAGCTTCTGTGAATCGAATCTGCAAAATTTACAACTTCCAGTGAAAAGCAATCCCAAATACCATTTGCTAGAACTTTATGGGCGCGTTCGTTTTTTGTGAAATGAAGGGGGAAGGTTTGGTCATACCCAAACCATGTTCGGATTTCAAGAATAAGTGAGACCCACGGTAAATTTTATTTCCCGAGGTATTACTTAAAAGGTTCGCCGTTCTAGAGCTTCTCCCCTTCTACTGTTCCTTCTCCAAAACTTGACGAGCATAGAGGAGTTGCAGCAGCAGTGACCTCCCCAAACTCTTTCTCTTTCTCTCATTCTCTTCCCTCTCTCTCTTCTTTCACTTCTCTTCTCTCCCTCTATCTCTCTCTACATCATCCTCAACATCTACCGCTGTCAATCTAGATCCAGCAGCCACTACTATTTTCATAGCCACACCTGTTTCATCTAGTACTCTCGCCTGAAATCAACTATCCGATGGTTTTCCTTTCATCCTCACGATAGTGACCCACTTCACGTAGCACTATACATCGATTTCAGAGCGGTCCCCTGTTTCAATATTCCCAATCATCGATTTCAGTTTCAGAGCTACTCTTTTCGTTGCTGGTAGCACTATACATCAAAGAGTTTAGGAAATAGTAAGAAAAGGAGGATTCGATTGCTACTTGTAATCCCATTGCTACAGATCTGGGCGTCCCATTGTGAAGTGATTCTCGACAACAAACAGGTGTCATTCTTGCTTCTGACTTTAATTGGAGATGCCAGGATCCTCAGATATCCCCTTGAATGATTGATTTGAACCTATTGAAACCTCCTATATCTATTAATCCATATCAACAATATTGTTCTTGCTTTGCTTCAATTCCTTATGATATCCCTTGGCTACATATGACCTTCACTATATGATTTAGATCGTTGACAGTAGAATTTATGCAATTTGTTTTTCTATATTTTACGTGTCTTGATGTTTGTTTTGATGTTAAAACTATTGATGATGCATGGACCATAGGGGGAATATGGACTTACTGTTAAGGGTTGGGATTGTTAAACAGCCAAACTTCTTTCAATATTAATTGAATTCTTTAAACATAAGTTGGGGAAAAATTTATGGAGATGTGGTGATTAGTTTCCTAAATTGAGTAAAATAACCCAATAATCCAAAAAATAAGAAAAATAATGATAGAAGTAAAAATAATAAATAGGTAGAAAATAAAAATGGAAAATATGAATAGAATAAAATAATTTAATTAATTTAAATGGTTAGTTAAATAACAAAAGTAATAAACTAATGCAAAATGGGAAACATGATTTTTTTAGGGGGGAGGGAGATGGACAACATGAAACAGGAAATTTCATCTAGTTCCCCCAAGAAGAGAAAAATTATGCACACATCCCACTAAAAGAACTTTGTATTCTTACAGTAATTGTTTAAGAAGAATGGCTTATTCATTTTGCAGAAATTGTTTAAAAAGAACTGTTCTTAAGCACCGAAAACAACTCTAATTGCTCCTTGTTTAAGAAATGATCTTGAGGTAACATTTCTGTTTGGTTGTACAAAAACAATTTTCATGTTTGATTACATAAAGAAAATTAAAACGAAATTGATCTATTTGGTAAATAGAACATGAAATCATTGTCTTTTTTGATTAAGAGATGCTCACAGCATATTGACCTAAAAGCATATATGAAGCTTGGGTATCCAATTTGAACCCAACTAAGCCTAGCCTGAGCTTCTGCACAGGTTGGACTGGGATTTGGTCATGTCCTTCCTAATAGCCAAAGCAGATTCATCCCTATCATGATAGAACAAGTTACTAGGAGTATGGGAAGGGAGAGGAATAACTGGAAATCCCATTTTTTTCAATCCATTTTACTGCTAAAATCCATTAAAATAGAATGTATATATACCAGGAAGCAAAATGACAAGGAGAACATCAAAGAAAACACAAAACCATTTCACTGTGATATGGTGCAATTCACAATTGCCATTCTGTTATGTGTGTGTGTAATGAGATGGATAAGGGCCAACGTAGATATTTGAATAAAACAAGAAAACTATTGAAGAAGTGCAAACCTGTTATTGTCAACAGCAAGGTTGAAAAGTGCCATAACTCCAAATTCCACAGCTTTCTCGTTAAGATCATGAACAACCAACCCCAAAAACCGACAAGGGCCTCAACAAACCCATTGGTTCCCATAAAAATTCCGGCCTCTTCATCATCCTTCAACAAGTGTCGTATATGTTCCACTAGTTTGAATTACATCCTTAGGTCATTTCCTCCATACAAGACAGTCAGGAAATTCTCATACATCTGAAACAGGTCTAGTTCAGAGTTTTCTTTTGGGTCAGGCACATTTTCAATCTCATTTCTTTCAATCTTCTCAACAATCCTATTCTCCTCAACAGGCACTACCTTGATTCTCTTCAACTTATAGGAGTAACACTCTCTATGGATCTAGAATTAGTTGATTCGCACTCAGATAATGCAAGCCTCCAGTAGTTTAAATCAAGACTTGTGAATTTTCTTGTTCCAGGTATCACTAAAATGTGGCAGCTGCAAGGCTTGCACAACACATTGAGAAGGGAAATGAAAATGGGCTATTTATCAGCATTGTGGCATCATGTTCAAATCTATGGGTCCTTATTCTAGATGCAAGCATTGGTTTCACTACTCAATTTTATGAGCTTTCACCTTATTTTCTTCATAAAGCAAGTAACTACTTGCACCTTATTTTATGAGCTTCCACTGTTTCATGTTCATGTTTGGGTATGCTTGGGCATGGACAAGTGGGTTGGTGCGTGAGGGGCAAGGAGTGTGCCTGTGGCTTGACTCAATTAATTTCTTGAACTTGTGACAATATCATGGAATGCCATCAAGAAACTATTAAATTGACATAGCTTATATTCCCATTGACATATTATCAGAAGAATTTCAAAGAAATCTCTACTTCCAACTTTACCTTCTCTAGATATGGTTATTATGTTTCTCACTAGTATTAAAAAAATCACATTCCTTGAGTAAAGCACAAAAGTAGAGTTGATTCAGTTCCTAATTTTCAAGCCTTGTCTTCTGTTAAGTTGATTTGTTTCATATGGATGGAATTTGTTAAGCTTGTTAAGTGAAAATTCTGCAACTGGGAAAACCAATATAGTTATTTATGTTTTTTTTCCCTTTTCTTACAGGTTTGTAGCAGATGCCTATATAGGGAAGTGTGACAGGGTTTGGCCTACTGACCATATGCTGATCAAATATTGGGATTTTCTCTGGTTATTAAGAAAATACCAAGATTGAGACTTAGTGAATGGAAAATGATTTGGTTGTTTACATGGTACATAAATTTAAGAATGTCAGATTTTTGTGTTGTTTGAAAAATGTGAGAGCTAGATCTATATGATGTTCTGGTTCCTTGATCGCTGAACCTTGAACCACAGAATACAGAATCCATGTTTATATTCAGAGTACACAAAATGTGAGAGATGGTTGTTTACATGGTTCCTGGGTTGGCTTCTATCCAATCACCCCCAATCTTATGACAATCCATCTACAACTACAGGGGAAAAGGAGAAAAGGGGGAAACCGTAGAAATAAGGGACACAATGTGTATGATTTGTATCACATGGACTTAAGCTCAAAGGATAAAATTGGCAAGAGGTGAAAATGATAACAAACTTACCCAGGAAAGTAGGTGTTGCAAAAGAACATGGGAAAGTAAGGAAACTCACTTACCTGGATAAATTAAACAAAAAAATAACATGGGTAAGTGCACTTACCCAGGTAAATGTATTTCCGAAAAAAGAACAGGGCCTATATGTCAACATTACCAATTATTATAGGCAATCCGGATAAATGAAATATGTTTGTGTGTGTGTGCACGTGCGCGCACGTGTGTGTCTGTACATATGTGTATGTGAGAGAGAGAGAGAGAGTAGAAAGAGAAAGAGAAAGAGAGGCTACACCCTACCAGTGACATTGTGCAATAACCATACACGGCAGGAGGAAAATTTTCTCAATCATGTCATTTCAAAGTAATCTACAAAACTCAATGTCCTTTTTGGATGCAGAAAATGTGATACATGGTTCAGGTATGGGGGAGAGGCATAGACTGGACCATTATATGTATTGTTGATCCAAAGGATCCACAATGTCAGTCCACGTTGTGTTAAATTAGTCACCATAAGTGTCACATGCATACATGTACAACTGTATAAACACAGTCCACGTTGCAGAAAACTGTTTACCAATGGCCATTAATCAATCTTCCTAATTTTGCATCAAAACGGCTAATGAAACTGAATGCAACTGGTTAAACTGTTTACCACGTTGCAGAAATTCACTGTTCTTACAATGCCACTGGTTAAACTCCTAATTTAACTCTAATAATCCTTTGTTAATCCTAATGAAACTGAATGCAAAGAAATTAAAAATCAAAGTAGCAATTCATATTTGTACCGTTTATAGTAATTATAAAAATAGTAACATTGTTTTTAATAAGAACAGTGAATTTCTCGAAGATTGAAACTTAACCCAATTCTTAAAACACCAATAAACTAGAAAATAAATTTGAAAAAGTCAAAAATACCATATAGTAGAATATAAATCACCCAAAATTTCAGAAATTGCTTTTAGTTCAGGAATATTAAAAAACAAAAAAGTTTATTTCTTCTTCTGTGGTTTCTTTTCTTGCTTCCCATTTGCATCAGAAATGTTTTTTTATAAGTATATTTGCATCAGAAATGTTGATGGTTTAATGGTCCCTACTAGTTTGGCAGTGTAAATCTATAGAGCATATCTCATGCACATTTTTTTTGGATAAAACGTAATATACACAGTTACCTTACCTTAAAAAAAAAAAAAAAAAAAAAGTTTTGTATAGGGAAAATTCCCGATTAGTACCCTGTACTTTGGGCCTAGTGCCACTTTGGTCCCCAAACTTTAAAACACGACAATTCAGTACCAGAACTGTCAAAAATGTGCCAATCCAGTACCTGCCATTAACCGGCTGTTAAGTGACATTTGAAAAGACACGAATGCCCTTTGAGTGTCATCTTATTCTCTTTATCAACCATCCAAACATTGACAAAAAATCAACAGTCTCAAATCCTTGCCTCTTCTATTCAAGAAAGTTGGGGTCACCAGAATGCTCACTGAGACGTGACCCCAACTTTCTTGAACAGAAGAGGCAAGGATTTGGGACTGTTCATTTTTTATCAACGTTTGGATGGTTGATAAAGAAAATTTGATGACACTCAAAGGGCATTTTTGTCTTTTCAAATCCCACTTAATGGCTGGTTAATGGCAGGTACTGGACTGGCACGTTTTGAAAGTTCGGGTATTGAGTTGTCATGTTTTATAATTCGGGGACCAAAGTGGCACTAGGCCCAAAGTACATGGTACTAATTGGGAATTTTCCCTTTTGTATATTGGCTCTCTAATTTTGGACTGGTAGCCAGTACATCCTTAATTTCAAGACTGGGAAATTCAGGGATGGACTTGGGTTGTATTAGAATTATACAGGGATGTACGTACCTTTATCAGAAGAAAATGAAACATTTTTCCAGACTTGTATCATACATTTTCCATGTAATGAAACACTGATTGCAATGTCTTAGTTTCTTCCATTTCTATGTGGAGAGATGGAGGATGACTTGAACTGTGTGATCAGTTGCATGCAATCTTCATAAAGGGGTTGGGGTTGGTGGAGTTTCTCATAAGCTTTGTTTTCTGATCAGTAAGTTCCTTACAAACTTAGAGAGGCTTTTGCTTTCAGGATGACCATATTATATTCTTGGCTTGCTAAATTTGTCATTGAATAAACACATAACATTTTAACCAAACCTGAGGTCAAGGAATGTTTTCGCAAAAGTAAATCATAAATTTTCATTGTAACCTGTAAGCTTCCTATCGTAGATTGCACCCCTATTGTCTTTTTAGTTGCCTCTTATATCCCCTTTCTACTACTTTCAATTAAATGTTCCTAATATCAAATAAAAATGAAGAAGAAATTATGACAAGTAAAAAGATAGATGTGGTTAATGTTTCTGCTGATTCTAGAATTGCCTGCTGTCTATTCAACTAGATGTGGTGTGATAAAGAAATAAAGATATAGTATAGAAGACTAAAAGGGTGCTACTGTACACAAACTTAGGCAGCCCCTTGTTTTGTAGCCACAAACTTTTGCATATTGGAATTTGAATAAAGAGAGTTCTTTCTACTTTCTTCCATCTCCATAGCCAATTGATATTGAGTGAACTCTTCATTTTTTTTAACTCCATATTCTTCACACAATTGGTGGTAGGTGGTACTCTTTCTACTATTAGTTTGTTGTTTGTGAAACTTCTGGGTGATTCAATTTCAAAAAGAAGTTATTATATTGGCAACAACGTCCCTACCTTATAATTCCTAGATGTAAACAACATGCATATGTCAGAGTGAAAAAGACAGTCCTCTTCCTGTAAAACGGAGCTTTTGTTCCTTTCACACATTAAAGCAATAAAAATGTACTTTTAACTATCAAAAAGATACTGATACGAATAGGAAAAGGAAACTTGGAGGAAGAAAGTAAAAATTAAATAACAGAACTAACTAGTAAGAGTTTTATCAAACATAATAAAATGAGTACAAGAAACTGATTGACTTGGATGAATGAAATAGTTATCTTTCCTCAAAAAAAAAAAACAAAAAAAGCAAAAGTAAAAGTAAAAAACAAGACAACTCCTCTTGCACTTCAGCTCTCTAATGGTGCAATTTGCAAGAAAATACTGTAGAGTTAAATGATGAAGGTATTATCAGAAAAGAGATTGATCATCCACTTGATTTGAAACTACTTATTTGTCCAAAACAATGAGATTAAAGCCCTGTTCAATAGCGCTTAAGTCTTAACTCTTAAAATCCTCCATAGTCTCACCCCTCCTCATGCAAGTGAATCAGCCAGGGAATTAGTCAATCTACGGAGTTAAACAAGCTCTTCAACCTAGACAGGAAAGCTGTTGCCTCTCTAATGATTCAATTTATGATGGTCACTCTATAGGATAGGCCATTTGGGCTTTCTGCTATTACCAGGGTTCAGATAAATGACAAGCTACACAATTTATGCACTTTCAGATCAGATAAATCATGGAGGTTCTAACATGTTTGAGTCCACCTCCCTTCTTGAGGACCTTAGGACCATCAAATAACTAGGCTTCCTCTATATCATCCTTGAAGATGCTAAAAATGCAATTTCACTGGATCTGAACAAACCATGTACAGACAGAAGATGTACAAAGGGAAACAAAAAACTTTCCCGAAACACCAAACAAAGTCCCAAACCCTTGAAAGTTTACAAACATACTATCCTTAGACTCTTTACGAAAAGACTCCCCATCTCTAAAAAGGTACTATAATTTCTTCCTTTAAATTCTCCATGAACACTCAACCATGAAAGCATCTTTCCAACTACTCTTTGAAGAACTGTATCTAAAGAATTATGCTGATTATGGAAGATTCTTCTATTCCTTTCTCCAATCACCCAGAAGATTGCTGCTGGGATTACACTCCAAATGATTTTCCCTCTCCAAGTTAAGCCCTCTAAATTCCAACCCTTTAAGAAATCCTCCACTGAACTTGGACAATAATTTCTCACCCCAAATGTGGTCATAATTCTGTTCCTGATTAAAGAGAAAAAGGTGCAATGAAGGAGTAGGTGATCAGTTGACTCCTCAGCAACATCACGAAAGACACACCTTGTCTCATATAAGGTCATCTCCCCTTCTCAACAAATTGTCCTTCGTTACGATTTTATTCAACAAGGCTGTCCAAACAAAAAAAAAAAAAAAAAAACGCCTTGGACAGTACATTTCTGCACCAAATCCTGTTGACAGGCACTTCTTGCCCCCATGGATCAAACAAAGCATTGTAAAAAGATCTGACAGAGAAGGAAATTTGGTGTAAACCTATCCCGCCTAAAGTTTAAGAATTGTGTTGGGAAGTACTCCTTGGTAAGATAAACACCTGCGGGCCTGACCTCGGGCCTAACGCAGTAAGCCCGACTGTGTTACGGGCCAGGCTCGGGATTTGTCAAAAAAGCCCGGCCCAAGCCCGACCCGGCCCGACTCAGCATTATATATTTTATAAAATACATAATATGTATTTTATATATTATACAAAATATATAAATAATATAATATTTATTGAAATATATATATTTATAATTTAATATACATTTTTTATTTTTTTCTTTATAGTTTCTCTCTCTCTCTCTCTCAGTAGTAACAACATGGGATAAATTTCGGGCTCGGGCCCAGGCCCAGGCTTCGGGCTTTTTATGAGGGCCGGGCTCGGGCCCAAGTTGTAGGCCCGATGGTCGGGCCGGACTCAGGCTCGGGCCTTAGAAAAATCTGTTAATACAGACTGAAAGCCCGGCCCGGCCCATGAACAGGTCTACCTGTGACATACTACAGAAAAGGAGGCCAAACCCTTGTCTCTCTCCTCATGTGTGTTCTCTATAAGGCTAGTGATGAAACCTTGTCTCATTTATTAATCTTCTGTCCTCTTGTGGTTTGTCTTTGGGAATATTTCTGTTCTCTCTTTGGTTGCAGATGGTAAACCTTTCCAAACCCAACTTCCTAAAGACCCAAGGAAAAGAAAGGGAAAATCATGTGGAGGACCTTAAGAGCTGCCTTGGTTTGGACGGTCTAGGAGGAAAGAAACAGCAGAATTTTCAATGAGAAAAGTAGGTCCAAAGAGGAGATTATGGAAGCTATCTCAATGAAAACCACTCACTAGGTAAAAACATTGGAAATGTTCAAAGTCTCCAGTTAATAATATTATTAGAGCTTAGCCTGAAGTGGCGTAATCAGATAGACATACTGAAGAGGTAAGAATGGACTGGAAGCCCCTAACTGAAAATAAACTGAAGCTGAACTTCAATGGTAGCTCTATGGGCAACCCAGAAAGAGCAGGTATTGGGGGAGTTATCAGAGACCATCTAGGTTCAATGGTGGCTTTATATTCAGGACCAATCAGCATGGGAGATTCGATAAAGGCAGAAACTTTGGCGTTGTTACAAGGCTTGAGATTAGCACAGCAGCTTGGCCTTAGAGATTTGGAAGTGGAGAGTGACTCACAATTAGTGATCCATTGGTAAAGCAGCTCAAGGCAGCACCTTGGAAATACAAACATGCTTTCATGGAAATTGATGTTATTGCAAAGCAATTGAACTCACATTTCAGCTGGGTGAGAAGGTCTGCAAACGGGATGGCAAATGTACTAAGCTAAACAGGGAGTTTAGAGGCAAAATCCTTTTTGGGAAAACTTGTAAAATGTTACCAAAGGGTATTCGTATATTCAACAATTGTACAACTTTAATCTTCATCTTTAATGAAATCATTTGCTGATAAAAAAAGATCTGACAGAGAACTGTCCAGTCTTTTCCCACCTCTAAACCCTCTTATCCCTCCTATCCAGGCAGACCTGGATACTGTATAACAGGAGTAGATCAAGCATGGCATTAACCTCCTAATTGTTTAGATTTAACTATTTCATTTAAATTGAATCTCACAATGAGTTGATAAGGTGGGATATTAACTCACTATGGACAAGCTGTTAGAGAGAAGTTCTGCAAAGGATCAGGTCTTCAAACATAATTTCCTCTTTTAGTAAGTGCTTCTAGCCCTTCTAATTGGGTTCATGCTTTCCTCTTTCGATGAAATTTCCTTTTTACATACATTAAAGGACAAAAAGAAATAGAGGATTGAAGATTTCACCACTATGGGAGTTTGTAATAAACTCAGGAAATTACCTTCTTTTTTAGTGCCCGAATTCTTTTATCAAGATCTGGACCAGGACACCCTGGATTTAAGCTCTCCACTGAATCTGCAGGAGACATTGCTGGAGAGTTTTCTGAAACAGATAGCATGTTAATTTGATTTGCTGCCAATTCAACAGCTTCAGGTCTGTCATTCAAATCCTCAGAAGGAAGCACCTCTCCAGTTTTCTTCTCCACCTCGGTCTTCAAAGTTACATGCTTTTCCTTCTCAAGAGCAGCCTGCAACACATACTTGGTCAATCAAAGAAATAATAGAAATAAACTACAAGTAACCAGACTATGTCCATAAACATAACCTTCAAATATCTACTTTATCATATGAAACACCTTGAAACTTATGCAACAATCTAAGACTTCTGAAATTCACTGTCACTTGGTTTAGAATCTCACTCAGCATAAACATATATGTTTCTAAACTGAAAAAGGAAATGTGTACTTCAGATTGTCCTATTCTTCATCTTGATCATGAGATATTTAGTTAAACTATAAAAGACCCAGGGGTAAAACTTTAGTAACCTTAAGCACTGTATCAAGATGTTATGTGCCAATTTTTTTATAGTATAAAGAAATTTGTTAAAATAAAAAAGGTCAGCCCACCCTGACACTGAAAACCCTGTTCAGAATTGACGCCTTATAAATGAATCCCCTAAACCCAACCAAACTAACAGATTGAAACATAATGGAATCCATCAAAAAAACCAAACTCAAAGCTGAAAGACCCAACCAAGAGGAACAACCAATACCCTGCAAGAGCCATCCAACAGCCCAACCAGCACCCACCAACAAACACCAGTGACCCACATCAAAAACAGCCAACCCAACTCCATGATGCAGTAGCATGTGCACAGCTAGATTAATTTGATCCTCAATGGAAGCCCAGAAGAAAGTCATCAGATCTGAAAACACGAAAGAAAAGGCCTGAAAATAACTTTGGTCTCATGCCAAGCTCGTGAGAGAGCCTTGGGAGAAAACTGACAAAAACAGTAACTTGAGCCTACAGCTCAGGTAGGACCAGGCGACCAGCTACCTCAGCTGCCCCCTAAGGCATGCCTAGTTGAGTATTGCAATGCAATGAGACCAAGAAAACTTTCATCATTCATTTCAGAGTTGATTTCTTTAGAAATTTGCATTTAGTGACAATTCTGTAATTATTGACATATGTAGCTAGGGTTGAATCTCTCTAAATTTAAATATTTATGGGTGTTTATTAGTGTACCAGGGCCAGAAAGGTTTTTTTTTCCTTTTTTTATAAGTAGGGCCAAAAAAGTGTTATAGAAGTTTTGTTCAAGTTGTCTTAGTCAGGTTTGGTGGTTAGGTTCACTTATGTGACAAGGACCAATAGAAATGTTTCTTTTCAAAGTTGTAGTAAGATAAGGAAACAGTCTAGGGGTTTCTGACGCTCCTTTTATTTTAAATAACTAGTGGAAGGCCATCAGAAATTAGAACAAATCAGTACAAGAAATGAAGGTGAAAATTAAGACTAAATATGATGGTTGAATGTTTTATTGGGTAAAGCAATGGGAGAGTTAGAGTTTGCAAGGAGAGGGAAAGATGAGGGAAAGATTCTCTAAAGATTAGAGAAACAAGGAGAGAAACTGTGATTCTGGAAAATGGTGCAGCAAGCTGGTTCAAAGGTTTTGTAGACAGAGCGATTCAGTTGGTGAAACAACCAGGATGGAAAAACACACTGAAATTGGAAGAAAGGTTCTACCAGCTGGAACAAAGAAGCATAAAGGGCTGGTTTCTGATGCTAACAGAACATTTTGGTCGAGAACAAAAACAAGTTATCTGTATCCCAGAAGGTAAAAACAGTTCAGGTTGGAAAGCTCTTGCAGGCTTGCTACAGGAGTTTTTTTAAGTAGGGCGATTGAAACTAAAAGGCTTGAACTGAAAGTAGGAGAAAGCCCACAGGAAAGCTAGGAGATAAGTTTGCAGAAAATGGAAGAAACCAAAATAGAGAAGTTAGACCAAAAGCTACCTCCGGTCTGCCGATGGCTCCAAGGATGGCTGTTAGTGGTGGGAGTGAAAACTGGGAGAAAAAAAATGGTAGTTTTGTTGAAGAATAAAGTGAAAGATTGGAAGGAGATTCTGAATGCTATTGCAAGCAAACTAGAGCTAAAAGACAATAAAGCTTAAGCCCTTCAAACCCAATAAAGCCATCTTGGAATTGGGAAGCACAAATCTTAACTTTTGTACAGTGGAGACCGGTGAAGGCCTGGTTATGGTTGAAAACTGGTGCCCTGCTTGCAATGATAAGAGCACTAAGGAGGGAAGCATCATTTTGAAGATTCTGGGCCTCCCTTTCAACTAGTGGTTGGAATCCATTCTGGATAAAGTCACAATAGCCTGTGGAGAACTCCTGGAAGCCATTAATATAGTAGACCTTCAAACTGCAAGAATCAAAGTCATAGGTATGAAGCCAGAAGCTGTTAGGAACCTGCCTAACTCAGGGCTCTTCGAGGGGCCAACCTCCTGAATTCTTGGAAGGAGAGAGAGAGAGAGAGAGAGAGAGAGTTTAATGCTGAAAGAGTCGTTCCCTTATTCCTTTTCTGCTCTACTACTTATAGTTTTACAACCTTGATTGTTACAATTGTTACAAGTGGATGGCAGTTGTTGTTACAAGTGGATGGCAGTTGTTACAAGTGGATGGTTAGTTGTGCTGATGTGGCCTCCTCTTGTAAAACTGATTAACTGCCTTCTGTTCCTCTTGTAAAACTGATTAACTGCCTTCTGTTGGTCTGTTCCAGCAGTCTTGACAGAAGCCATGCCTCGACCAATCAATTTACTGGTTGATGGCGTTTGGTGCGAAATGCCATTGTTACATGTTATAATTTTTAATTATGAGAATTATAAAATAAAACAAAACTACGAACTATGAAACTTTTTTGAGCTCCGAAGTCTGAACTGATTAGAGAAGAGAAAGCTAGGAAGTCTCCATTTTTTTTTTTTCTTTTGAAAGAAGGTAAAGTATGATTTTATTAATATAAGGTCCTGTGTACAAAGAGAAGCTGTACAAAATGAAGGACCTCAAAAAAAGGTCCTGTGTACAAAAGGCTAGGAAGTCTCCATTGTTTCAGTCCAATTCAACAAGGGATCTCCAGGTAAGTCAAACCAAACATTCTTAAACAGTACAAACGTTCCTGCATTTTATTTTCTTATTTTTAAGGAATATTTTTGGGAATAAAACAGGGGCTCCAGCCCCCTTATTTCTTCTTAAACAGGGGCTCCACCCCATCTTTTCAAATCTTTCCTGTATTTTTTGCATTCTTTTTAATAATGTTTTTTTGGAATGAAACAGGGGCTCCACCCCCTTATTTTTCTCTTTTTTATCGCTGCATTCCTCCGTTTCTTCTACTGCTCATCTTTGGCTAGTAATTAGTTGCTTCTTATTTGATTTATTGAACTGTTAGCTAAATATTGAAACTAATATGTTTAAATGATGAATATATGATGGCAGTTTATATTTTTACATGAAATTTATACTTGAAGATTTTGTTTCTGATAGTTAATGTACAGGATTGTTGATTGGTATACAAAGCTAATAAACCACCTTAGGAGGGGTAGGATCTATAGATTTTATATTTTCAAATTCCATCGCCTAGGCATCACCCCTGTGGTCACCTAGGCACCTTGACAACTATGGAAGTGGAAAGTCTTGGACAAAAAAGGATAGCGAGGTTTTACGAAAAAGGAATTATTTCAAATTAATGGCTGTAATAAAGCAAGTGATCAGTCAAATCTCAAAAGGGGAGAACAATAGTCCCAAACTTTTAATGGAAATCTGAGCCGGGTGGAGAAGAACCCAATGGTTGTGAGAAAACCATATGTGAGGCAGTGTCAGAAGGGACTGATGGCTTGGGGGTTCAGTTTGATCGCGTGACTAATGGCCTGGTAACCCAGCCATGTGACACCTAACTATCCACATGACTGGAGGCCTAAACCAAAGAACTCAGAGTGAATCGGGCCATTGTTTAAATCTGATTGCTGATTTGGCAAATCGGGTGGTAGATCAGTGTTGGTACCATTGTCTTCTATCCCTGCAACAGGGAAACCCGAAGCCATGGGAAAGGTGGAGAAAAAGAGTCAGAATGGATAAAAAGGCAAAAATCGACAAGTTCAGCAAACTCATTTCAGAAGTCTTTTCTCCTGGAGTGGAAGCTAAGGCAAGAGATGCTGGCTACAACCCAGAGAAACCCAACACAAGGTACAATAGAAAGAAAGAGGAAGAGGTTTGAAGAGTTTAGTGATTGGAGTGATTCACAGTTTGAAAGTGTTGAATCCCCGTCAAGCTTAGTAAGTGTCGACAGTTCCAAAGCCGGAAAAAGAAGGAACGACGAGCAGTTGGAAACGGCTTTGCTATTCGAAGAGGTTTCATCTACTGGTTTAAAAGCTACACCTAATGAGGTTAGGACAATGCAATTGCTGACAGACTTTAGTACCTCTACAGATAAGGATGGGTTAAATGAATGGCTAAATCAAGAGCAAAGGCAGGTTATTTGTTCTTGGAGAGTTGGACTGAATAAATGAGGCAAGTTTTAGTGCATCAAAGGTTCTTCCTTTGGAGTCCAATCAAGGAGAAGCTGAAAACGAAAACAACTTACAAGAGGTTTCCAAGGAATAGGCTTATGAAAGTGTTGAGCATGAAGCTTTTTTTCCCTCCCCCCCTTTCCCTGTTTTTTTTCCTACTCCATTGTTTTGTTCTAATTTTGTGGGTTTTGATTGTGAGTAGGGAGGTAAGGCTACGTACGGGGGTCTCCTTGAAGGACAAAGGAAAGCCGAGAGTAGGAGGTAGGCTAAAGGCTAGGGCGAATGAAGTGATAGAATGATTCTCCCGTTATGAGTTGGACCCCTCTTTATAGGAAGAGATCCCGAGGTCCCGAAAGGGAGGAGCCAAAACTATTTGATTCCCATTAGGAAAGGGAATCTTAGATTCAGTGTCAGTTGTTAGGGAACACTACTAGGGTTTCGCCATGTCTTATGAGATATCTCAAGGATGAGCTTTCCTTTCCGTCTGAGGATTCTCATAATACACGTGTGCTACTTCCTTTCGTGACCCTCTTAAACCGATGTGGTGCGAATGACGCCACTACTTATCTCGTGTGTCCTTTTTAAGCCTACGAAGCATCTCGTCACGTGTGTTGTAAGCAACGCACGTATTCCTTTTGCTTGTTTCTGACCTGTTATGAACTTGCATTCGTTGCGGATGTGCAATGAACTTAAGATCATCAAGGTCCGCACGGATCTTGAGATCATCGCAGCTTATTTCGGGTCATAAGCTCATTGCATGCCTACGTAGGTTCTGAGTTCATCGCAGATGTGCGATGAGTTATAGACTCATCGCAGGCATTTGTGTAGTATTGGTTTAACCCCTTCTATGCTCTGATGGTCTAGGTGACCATCATGTACCTACACTGATCTTGTTCCTGGTGGCTCAACTGTTGCAGGTCCTGTTCATGCCTAAGCCCAGAATGCTACTTAAGACAGACTCTCTTGAAAAGAGGCAAGAAGAGGGTGGAGTAAAAGGAGAAAGGAATGAAAGGAGGGAAGAAGAAGTAGTTTTCAACCTAATCCAAGAGAATTTAAACAATCTAGTAGAAAATGAAACAGAAGTAGGGGAAAGGAAGTTAAAGAAAAAGAATGAAGGGTGTGATGTATAAAACCCAAAAAGGGGGAAGAGATGGGTAAAACCCAAAAAGAAAAAAAACAAAGAGTTGTTGAGGAAGTTCAAAAGGGGAATGAAAGAGGGAGGAATTTAAAGAAAATTCAAAAAGGGGTGTGGTGTATAAAAGAAAGAAAAAAGAAGGAAAAATGAGAGAAATGTTTGAGTGAATTAGAGAAGTTGCAATGTGGGATAGACTACAATAAGGTAGAAAGTGGAAGGACGGATAGAAGACAAGTAGGGAAGTAGGGTGAGGACTGGAGAAAGATGGAAACCTTAGTCTTGATCATGGTTTAAAATGTCCTTAATTTCCCTAATATTTCCATGACATTTCCATTTCCATTGGTAGCGACATGAAATTTTACTAGAATTGGCATTTCCCCAATGAACACTACCAGAACTATGTGGAGTACAAGAGATACTTTCCACAACATATTTCCATTTCTACTTCCATGGGTAGTAGCAACATGAAATTTTACTAGAATCAACACATTCCCTAGTGAACACAACCAGTACTATGTGGAGTAGAAGAGATAGTATTATAACATAAGTTGGTGACAATATTGTAGACATGTGAAGTAACAAGTTATTGTCCACCTAACTTACATGATTACAACTTCAAGCTAGCTCAATATTCATTTCAAACATTAAGTTAAATATTAGTTTTTGTTTGTGTAATAGATTATTTGGTTTATCTATTACAACCATGTAAATTTTCTCTGAGTTCAAATTTTGCTTTAACTCATTCTATCATGAAGCTCTGAAAGGTTTACAAGGCAACTCCAGAACATACTCTTTTGTCTATAACACCTTAGTTTCTTAGCTTTGTTTAGTGATTTGGAATAAGATAATAATTTAAAAAGGTAAGATAATGGCTCTGTATTGGCTCTGTATTCAGGTCCAGTAGGAGTTGGAGATTCCTTAAGAGCGGAAATCTTGGCACTACATCAAGGTGTAAAACTGGGCAAACAATTGAGGCTACAGCAGATTGAGATAGAGGGGGACTCCAAATTGGTAATTGGATGGATGCAATCAGGGCAGCTGGGAATTTGGCAGCATAGACAGCTGATAAGGGAAATACTTAGCATAACAAGGGAGGTGGGTGTTATTCATCAAAAAAAAAACAAGGGAGGTGGGTGTTTGTTTCAAGTGGGTAAGGAGATCAGCAAATGGTTTTGATAGAATTCGGATCCGTACCAAAATTAGTTTAAGAATAACAGTAGAAAGAGATAAAAGAGAGAAGAGAGAAGAAAGAAGAAGAGAAAAGAAGAGAAGAGAGGAGAAGAAAAGTCTGGTTCGAACTAGAGAATCCTTTCTCTCTAGTCAGCCAGGTTATATTTATAGTTTTCTATAATAAAAACAAAAAGTTTGTTATGCCCCTACTTAAGTATGGGACACATCACATCAAACATAGATAAAAAGACTGAACTACCCTTATACAATCGATACTAACAGGTTTTGCTAACGCCCTAACAAAACAAGGGACTGTAAGGGAGAGACTTTACTGGGCAGTGCTGTAATGTTTGATGTTTATTGGATCAACCTTTTCTAATTAATTTATCTCTAAGGAAAGTTATCATTTCTGATCAAAATAATAATAATAATAATAATAATTTAAAAGGTGTGCCTATGACTCTTTTATCATCATTTCATAAAATATCATTCTATATTTTGCATATTTTACAATGTTTCCACCATGTCTATAATTTTTAAAATATTTTCATACGATATTTCCAACATTTCTGACATGTTTCTTATATTTGGATGACCGCCATTTCCACCAACATTGACATTATAAGCCTTGGTCTTGATTTCAGATGAAGATCATAAGTTGGAATGTCAAGGGATTAGGAAGTGCTAGGAAGAGGAGTGTATTAGAAGCCTACTAAAAAAAGAGAAGTCGGATGTGGTTATGTGCCAAGAAACAAAGCTTCCAGAAGTGAATAGGAGGTGGATAAGAAGTATTTAGGGGTGGGGGTGTAAGTTGGGTTTTTTCCCCTTCTTGGAGGCATCAAGAGGAATTTTGACATGTGGAGAAATGAGGAGGTGGGTTATGTAGAGGAATTAATTGGGCAGTTTTCAATTTGAATAAAAACTAAGAGACAAGGATAATAAACTCTGGGATTTGACAAATGTTTATGGCTTAAACACCTATAGAGAAAGAAATCTGTTGGGGGATTACATCTAGGAGATGTTTCAAAGAGGTTTCTCTTAAAGTGTGTGCACAGAGAAGAGGAGGTGGGAGGTGGAAAACTAGTATAATAAGGGAGGTTTAGATGCAAAAATGAGAACCAACTTCTTGTTCAGTAAGGCAACAATGACAGGGGTGTGGCCAGAGTTTGGACATTCGAAGGTGAAGAAGGTAAGTGACAAACTGGTGGTTGTCATGGAATCTACTGGGGTGGAGGTAGACGTGAGAAGAACCTTCTACATAACTGCCTGGTGGGAAGGTTTAGATGGGGTATGGGAGTTAGAGATGTGGAGGAGTGGTTCGGAGGTTTCAAAAAAGGAGGGTGTGGTTCGGAGGTTTCAAGAACGTTGGTTTTAGAGGAAGGGGAGAGCTTCCTCTCAAAAGCAAACCAAAGGAGATCCCACCCAATTTACCGATGATTCAAAAGTTACAGGTTCAGGTGTCACCAACCTTGGTCGCCAGAGGGGTTAAAGACGAGGGAAGGGGAGGTAATGATTTGAACCATTCGATTTCAAAAGAATTGGACAGTTAGGATGGAAGAGGAGGGGCGCATACTGAGGAGGGAGTTCAAATTTTAAATGGAGTAGGGATCAGGTGTTAACCTTCAATAAGTTGAAGGATTTAATTAAAGAATGCCTCTTAGAAGACCAAGGGGCCATCAAGTCAGATGGTCAACAAAATAAAGACAGGGTGCCTGGATTGCCTCATTTGGGTCTAATGGATCGGATGTTGGATACCCAAAACCATGTGGAAGACCCAATTACCCATCCAATTTTAATTGGATCTAAAACTAAGTTTAGGCAAACTCCAAAAACAGTAAGTGAACCCTGAGCCCCCTTTCATGGCTCAACCAGTTATAGCGTAGACCACACAGGTCCAGCTTGGCTAAGTCTTCCCCCAAAGCAAACCAGAGGATCTCATCACCCTATCTCAGGTAAGAGCCTAGCCCCAAGCTCGTCTAATGCAACAACAAGAATTTTCAAAGGACGTATTGAGAGCAGCTCCCACACCGACTCCCCATCGTCGCCCCCTCTGACAAATATGACTAAAGTTGCGGAGAACTTCAGCTCCCTCTTGTTCGGCTGGATGAAGACTATCTAGAAGTAACTCCTATAGCTATGGTGAACAACGAGGAGGAGGTTTCTCTTCAGGAAAACACGATCCTTGCGGAAGCCAATCTAGGTAGCAGACAGAAAAGCAATGGTGGTGTGGCAACAAATGAGAGAGATGTGATCCCAATGAAAAGCAAAGGAAAAAAATGCGGTGTTGATGGCCGAGGGAGGTAAGCCGATAAGAAACTCTTCTTCCTCTTCTTGGGCTACTTCTAAAATGCTGGGCTTGGAAAATTTTTGGGAGTTTCGATGGAGGGTTTAGAAGACGAAACAATCAAATACCTAGAAGGGGTGGAAGAAAGAATCCTCATGGAGAGAGGGAAACGCGTAGCCAGGAACGGTGAGACTTCATCAAGAAAAAGTAGAGGGCTGATGAGGCTGCTGACATGGGGTTTAAATGACAGGGTTGGGAGTAGTGAAGGGGTGTCGAGGGGAAATAAGTAGGAGGGAGAAGTAGGAGTGGGTGGGGAGTTTTGTTTTTTGCTTTCAATTGTCGTGGAACTAAAAAATCCTTTCGTGGAATGGTAGAGGTTAAGGTCAAGGAGAAGGAGGACGGTAGTCTGTGATGCACTTAAGAGGTCTAAATTGCATAATTGCATATTGTTTTGCTGCAAGAAACAAAATTGGAGTGTGGATGCAGCAGTAATATGGAGCATGGGGGGGGAGTCAGGAAGCTTTGGGGGCTTAGTAACTCTCTGGGATCCTCAATTTGGCAGATTGGTGTCTTGTAGAATTGGACTGTTTTCAATATCAGTTGTAATGGAGCTTGGCGAGGGGCAGAAGTGCCAAGTAATAAATGTCTATGGTCCAACAGAATCCAATTTGAAACCTGTCTTCTGAGAGGAGTTAGCACAAATGGGAGGTTCCCTCACTTGCCCTTGGGTTATTGGGGGTGTCTTCAATTTGACTCATTCTAAAGGGGAAAAAAACTCAAGGACCAAACGAACAAGGTCCATGAACTTGTTTGCTGATTTTGTTAGCACGTTTGATCTTATGGATCTCCCTTAGTGGGGGCCAAATACACATGGACAAATAATCAGGAGAACCCGACAATAGTAAGGCTGGATAGAATAGATTTCTTGTCTCCTCCAGTTGGGATGAAATCTTCCCAGAATTTAGGCAGGTTTCCCTTCCCAAGCCACTATCAGATCATACTCCAATTCAGTTGGTCTGTGGTGGTAGAGAGAAAGTCAAGACACCCTTCAAACTTGAGAATGCCTGGTTTGAAGATGAAAAGTTTCATCCCCATGCTGAAATCTGTTTGGTGTGAATTACAAGTGGAAGGAACCAGCTCTTTTATCCTTGCAAGGAAGTTGGTGCCAATAAAGGAAAGGACAAAGATTTGGAAGTTTGAAAACAGTCTGGTCTTGGAAACTGAAAAGACACCCTGCCTTAGTACAATAAAAGAGATTGACAGGGCTGAAGAGTTAGGCCAATCCCCGAGGACCTAAGACAAAAGAGAAATCAGGCAAAATTGATCTATGATAAACTGGCAGTTAAAGATGAAATCAGATGGAGGCAGAGAAATAAAATTTCTTGGTTGCAGTTAGGTGACAGAAATACTCACTTCTTTCATAAAATGGCAAATGCTCGGAATAGGTCTTCTCTAATTAGTAAGCTGGAATGGGATGGAAATACGAGAGAGTCAGTTGCTCAAATTAAACAGATTGCTACAGCTTTCTATAAGAGGCTATACAAAGAAACCTGGTCTAGAAGACCTCTTCCCTCAAACTTACCCTACAAGCAATTGAGTGGTGAACAAAAGCAGTGGCTTGAGAGACCTTTCACAGAGGAGGAAATAAAGGCTGCAATTAGCATGATGGAAAGTGAGAAGTCCCCTAGACCCGATGGTCTAACTAATCTCTTTTATACTAAATGCTGGGATTTTGTTAAGCAAGACTTGGTTAGTGTATTTCAGGCCAAAATGGGGGAAAAGTATAATATGCAAACTAGATCTAGAAAAATTTTATGATTTTGTGAACTGGAAGTTCTTTTTGGAGATCTTGGAGAAAATGAGTATTGGAGTTAGAATGCAGAAATGAATCAGAGGATGCATCAGTTCTTGTCATTATTCTATCTTGACTAATGGAGGTTCAAGGGATTTCTTTCAGCTAAGAGGGTTTTGAGACAAGGGGACCCGCTCTCTCCTATGCTTTTCACTTTGGTGGCTGATGTGCTAAGTAGATTGATACTAAAAGCTGATGAAGTAATCTCCTTGGAGATGGAGAGTGGGAAGGCAGGAAGTAATTGTGACTCACTTATATTTGCAAATGAAATCATCATTTCTGTTTTTGAGTGTTGCTCTAGATTGAGAATAAACTTGGGGAAGAGCTTTTTGGCTTGAGCAAATTTACAAGAGTTAGAAGTATTGGCTGACTACTTGGGATGTCAATTAGCTTCTTGCCCTTTAGTCTACTTAGGTCTACCCCTAGGTAGGAACCCAAAATCTTTTTTTTTTTTTTGGAAACTAGTTCTAGAGAAATTTGCAAGGAAGCTTGTAGTTTGGAAGAGAAATTATCTCTTTAGGGGAAAGGATTACCTTGATCAGATCAACTCGGGAAAATCTTCCTATTTATTTTCTCTCTACTTTTCGTATCCCAATCAAAGTGGCAAGGAAGCTAGAGAAAATCATGAGAGATTTCCTTTGGGAACCGGAAAGGAAAGGAAAAATCATTTGGTGAAGTGGGAAGTAGTGTGGTAAAACAAAGAGCCATGGGGGGTTAAGTTTAGGAAATATGATACATAGGAACACTGCTTTACTTGGAAAATGCTTGTGGCACTTGCCTCAAGAGAAGGAAAGTTTGTAGCACAAAGTCAAAGTAAGTATTCATGGTACTTCAAGCAATGAATGTGATGCAAAGGTGTCACCTCTTGCTTCAGCTGCTTCTCCTTGGAAAGCCATTTATGAGGTACTCTCTACTTTCTTATATTTCACATACTTGATGTAGGAAGTGGTAATAAAGTCCTTTTCTGGGAAGATGTCTGGTTGGGTGATACTCCCCTAAAATCTCAAAACCCTTTGCTCTATTCGCTTTCTAGTCTTCAAAAGAAGCCCATTACTCACACTTTTTGGGAAGATGGCAAGGTTACTTGACAAAGTGTCCTACCATACAACTCCAAATGGTCACGAAAAAAGTTAATGACTTCTTCCTTGGATTCCGAACCAGAAGAACATGATTGTGATACAATGTGGCTAGTAGTCTCCTGAGATAACACATTTGCTGAATTATACCTCTTTTGGTTCTTCTGAATCGGTTTCTTACCCTAACCTAATTCTTTATTCAACTCCTAAGCCCACTTCGGCTTTCCATGACGATCCTAACAAGTCTTTCTGGTGTAACTAGAGTCCATAGACAGCTGACATTGAGTGCACCAAAGTTTATCCTTGTCCTCTATCCTTTTCTGAGAATCACCCTTCTTAAAAGAATTACCACCATTTGTATTTGCACCTCCCCTAGCTACTAAAGCAACCAGATCCCCCTCAGAAGTATTCATCACATTTATTCTACTCCATTCTATCTACACCAAGGCATAAACTTCTTGGACTGAAGAAACTGTTTACCTATCCTTTTGTTTATGTTCTATGCTGTTAATGGGCCTTACTTATGTTATGTTTACTTAAGATTAATTGCCCAGTTAAGGGCCTCTCTGTAATTACTGTAAACTAAGTTTAATGAAAAGGAATTAGGGTGTAAGAGAGGATTACATTTCGAAATCTTCCTCTGAACCCTATTTGCCGCAATCTTCTTCATCTCTCTTCTTGCTTCTCTCTTCTGCTGTTCTCAATCATCTTTTAGACTGATTTTAATTAGTCCATTAGTTTCAAAGGACTGTTTTTCTTCTTGGTATCAGAATGGGATCTCCTTTTCTCTTTTTTCTTCTTTTTCTTCCCATACATAGTGTGTATGGAGAACTGAAACGAATGAGTAGCTAAAAATTTTTTTCTTCAGCCCAGTTGTTAGTGAATTTTTGGAGAGAAGAAGGCTGTCTTTGTCATCATTCTGACAGTCTCTAGTATTTTGCCCAAAACCCTAATTAACCGGAGAATTCTGCTTGCGGGCCCCACAGGGAGTTTGATCTTGGCGCTCAGTGATTAAAAGACTTCTTGTTCTTCATCTTGAAGATCAATTCAAGCAGCTTGGTGTTCTGTGAAGTCTACAAGGAGCGGCTGGGTTTTTTTCTATTTCTCTCGGGTTCCAGGTGTGACGCAGTTAACAGGTACGGCTGCATAGAGGTTGGTTCTCAGCATCTATTTTTTTCCTGTCTTCCTTGATTGTTAATTGAAGTTGTTAGAAGTTCTTTTGGAGTGTTTTTAAGATGGATACCTTGGGAGTTGAAAACAAGCATGTTGTCGAATCCGGACAGGTTCCAAGGGCTCCTATTGACTCTCTACTAGGCTATGACCACGGTCAAGCTAGATGGAACCAACTATCTGGCATGGTCACAATCAGTAAAAATTCATGTCTGCAATAGAGGCAAGTGGGGGTATATCTCCGGGAGCAAGAAAGCTCCTCCAAAAGATGATCCATCTTATGAAAAATGGATGCAAGAAAATTATACTATCATTGGATGGTTAGTAAATTCGATGCAACCTCAAATCAATCAACACTATTTATGGATGAATTCAGCAAAGGAAATATGGGACAGTGTTGCTGAAACTTATTCTCAGAAACTGAATGTGGCCAGGGCATATAAGCTGAGGAGTGATGTGAATAATTTAAGGCAGGGGGGCTGAAATCCCTTTGGCAAGAAACTGACTTGATGGAAACTGTTGTCTGGGAAAGTACTAATGATGCTGAAACCTACAGAAAATTAGTTGAGAGAAACAGGGTTTTTGAATTCTTGACAGGGTTGAATCCCGAGTTTGACTTGATGGAAACTTATTCTTCCAACCCTCCGGGAAATTCAACTTCTTCTGCATTTGCTCATTCAGATATACCGTACATGGGCTACTACCAATCATGCAACTATCTCAGGTAATCGTAGGATCCCTTGGATTATTGATTTTGGTACTTCTGATCATATGACCAGCCTTTCCACTTTGTTTATTTCTTATGATTTGCTTCCTGGCCGTGATAAGATCACCCTAGCCGATGGCTCTCTTGCTCCCATCTCTGGCAAGGGAACCATCAAGGCTATAGACTCTCTTTTACTTCCTTTTGCTCTTCATGTGCCCAAACTAAATACAAATTTGTTATCTGTAAGTAGACTAACTAAGTTTTTGAACTGCAGTGTTAGAACTCCAGAACAGAATGGAAATGTTGAAAGAAAAAACCGACACATTGTTGAAGTTGCAAGGAGTATCCTATTTGCCTCACATATTCCTACAAGATTTTGGGGGGATGTTGTTCTCACTACAACCTACCTAATTAACCATATGCCATCCAGAGTGTTTGGTTTTAAGTCTCCTTCATCCGGGTAAGGACCTTTTTTCTATTCCACTTCGTGTCTTTGGCTGTACTTGTTATGTACACATTCCAAGTACCCAGAGACATAAATTTGAATCAAAGGCCCACAAGTGCATATTCCTTGGTTATGCCTCCACACAGAAGGGTTATTGTTGTTTTGATCCAAAGTCCGGAAATTGGTATGTCTCGATGGATGTCACCTTTGATAAGTCCTCTCCTTTCCATGAACCTTCTCTAGATAAACATTGTTCAAAGGGGGAGAATTTGTCACAATTGTTTGCTCTCCCCCTTCCTGTCCCAGTTGAGTCTTCTTTTGAGCCTCCTTCTATTTCCAATGAGTCAAGGAAGGAACAGTCATCTCATGCTCCTTCCAATATTCCTATTCCTCCTCTGTTACCTCCTCGTCCTCTCTTTAATCCTAGGTTGTACCAGCAACAAAGAACTAGAAGTGGGCAGATTGTTTCCTCTACATCACATGAGCCTCCTACACTTCCTGTTATAGAAGAGACAACAGGTACTGATACAGTCCTTTGGAGCCCCCTTCCCAGATCTTGATGTCCAAATTGCTATCAAGAAAGGTAAAAGGAAGTGTATTGCACATTGCATTTCCAAACACCCTTCTTATAGTTTGCTTTCTCCTTCATGTTATGTTTATCTTTCTTTTGTTGCTTCTAACCCAATACCTAGGTCAGTGTCAAAAGCTCTACTGTTCCAGAATGGAGGGATGCTATGAGAACTGAAATTGATGCCCTGCATAAGAATGACACATGGGAAGTGGTTGATTGGCCTAAAGGGAAAAAACCAGTGGGCTATAAGTGGGTTTTCACCATCAAATACCATGTTGATGGCACCATTGAAAGGTACAAAGCTAGGCTGGTTGCAAAAGGTTATACACAGACATATGGTATTGACTATCTGGAGATCTTTGCTCCTATTGCAAAGATGACTTCTGTGAGGGTTCTACTATCTCTGATTGCACATTCATATTGGCCACCTTATCAGCTAGATGTGAAAAATGCATTCTTGAATGGGAGAATTACATGAGGAGGTCTAGATGTCTCTTCCACTGGGGATGTATGACACAGATATGGAGGGAAAGGTGTGAAAGTTAAAGAAGTCTCTTTATGGACTTAAACTGTCACCTAGGGCATGGTTTGAAAGGTTTAGGGTTGTTCTTGTTAACATTGGCTATATGCAGACTCAGTCTGATCATACCCTCTTTGTGAAGAGGAGAGGCTCTTTGGTGGTCTATCTTATTGTCTATGTTGATGATATAATTGTGACTGGTACTGATCTAACAGGGATTAATGATCTTAAATCTTTTCTTCATACAGAGTTTGAGATCAAAGATCTGGGGGAATTGAGGTACTTCCTTGGCATAGAAGTAGCTCGGTCTGAGGATGGGATCTTTATCTCTCAATGAAAGTATGTGCTTGATTTGCTCACTGAAATAGGCAAAATGGGTGCAAAACCAGTGGCTACTCCTATTGATATGAGTCACAAACTTTCTACCTCAGATGGAGAACTGTTGAAGGATAAGGGAGTTTTTCAGAGGTTACTTGGGAAAATGCTCTATCTTTGCATGACTCAATCAAATATTGCATATGCTATCAGCTGCATTAGTCAGTTCATGCATGCTCCCAAGGACACTCATATGGCAGCAGCAGAACGAATTGTGTGTTATTTAAAAGGTTCTCCTGGAAAATGAATTCTATTTGCTAAGCATGGTCATATGAAACTGGAGGCTTACACAGATGTTGATTGGGCCAAAAACATTGATGATAGAAGGTCAACTTCTAGGTATTGTAGCATGGTGGCAGGTAATATTGTTTCTTGGAGAAGCAAGAAACAATCAGTTGTTGCCAAATCCTCAGCAGAGGCAGAGTACATTGTCAAGGCTCATGGAGTTTCTGAGTTACTTTGGCTTTGATCCTTGATGGAGGAACTGGGTGTTGACTATGATAAGCCATTAATGTTACATTGTGATAATCAAGCTGCCATCAACATGGCTCACAATCAAGTGCAACATGATAGGACTAAACATATTGAAGTTGACAGACATTTTATCCGAGAAAGAGTAGCTTCTGGAGAAGTTTGGCTGTCGTTTATTTCTTCTAAAGAACAGTTAGCTGACATCCTTACCAAGGAAATCCCCAAGGCCAAACTTCAGCATAATACTGGCAAGCTTGGCATGATTGACATCTATGCTTAGCTTGAGGGGGAGTGTAGAGAGAATGGGCCAAATGGCCCGTAGACTGTTTACTTATCCTTTTGTTTATGTTCTATGTTGTTAATGGGCCTCAAAATGGGCCTTACTTATGTTATGTTTACTTAAGATTAATCGCCCAGTTAAGGGCCTCTCTGTAATTACTGTAAACTAAGTTTAATGAAAAGGAATCAGGATGTAAGAGAGGATTACATTTCGAAATCTTCCTTTGAACCCTATTTGTCGCCATCTTCTTCTCTTGCTTCTCTCTTCTGTTGTTCTCTATCATCTTTTAGTCCGTTAGTTTTAGAGGATTGTTTTTCTTCTGAGATCTTTACTTCCTAAGATCTGCACGCAAATAGATTGATACATAGGATTCAACCCTAAAAGGAAAGCAAACACCCTCTGTTGAGACTTGAGAAGCTAGGGTTTTGTAGGTTTTGGCATCATCATCATATTTTCAATTCATGTTTTGATAATGATCTAACTCCTTCTAGATTGAAGTCAGTCTAAGTAGTACACTAAGAGACTTCTCTCCCCCTGTTTACATGTGGATGCAGCTTGCAACTGATGGAATTTTGCATAGTGCCTTTATTATAAATAAGTGGATTTTGCTTGTTCCCAAATTTCAATAGTTATATCAGCCCACATAAAGTTTTTTCTCACCTATGGTAGCATAGATACAACCAGCCATGACATCACCATACCATAGTTGTCAAGGCAATGCCTAGGCGACAAGGCGCCCTTGGAGACTCGCCTCGCCTAGTCGCCAAGGAGTTTTGCATACTATGTAATAAAATACTTTTTATACTGTTATTGTTTTGAGATTATAATTATAAGATAAACATTATTAAAGAAAAATATTGCTACTGTGTTTATAAAATAAACAGTTTTGCATATTGTGTTTATAAACTAATCAACACAAACATTGCTAGCTGCTGTATTGAACCCTCAGGTTGTGTTTGGTTTGAAGGAAAAAGTAGGGAAAGGTAGGGAAACCCATACAAGATCTGTAAAGGTTTCCCTACCTTTCCTTTCCTTTCCCTACTTTTTCCTTCAAACCAAACATACTGTCAATGACTTCAAAGTCTGAACCAATAAGTAAGGGAAGAACTTAAGATTTTGTCTAATCAACACAGTTCTTTTTCCACATCTTCTTCTTCTTCTTCAACCTTTTCTTCTCTTCTTTTCCTATAACAAAAATAGGGGTTCAGCCTCTATATTTTTTGAATTTTCTTCCTTTCTTCTTTTTCTTCTCATAAATATGTTGATTTTCTAGACATAAACATGAAGCTTCTTATGAAAATTATGGATAGTTATTAAAGAAAGTTGGTTATGGAACCTAGGGAACTACCCAAGGATATGTGATTTTTACTTAAAAAAATCCATCGCCTAGGCGACTAGGCGACAAGGCGCCCCCCTATCGCCTAGCCTCGCCTTGGCACCTTGAAAAGTATGAACCATACTATTTTCTTGGTCCCATTTGTCATGTCCTGCACTCACAGATTTTGGTTCTTTAATTTTTCCATTGATATATCCTAGCCATGGTTTCAAACGTCGTGAAATGTCGCTAATGTCGCCCAACATATGTCAATGTCGAGGCTCACCAACATGAAAATGGATGGTAATATAAAAGTTACATTATTTCGGTCGACATTTCCTATATTTCGGAAATGTCGACCAAATCACTCCAAATAACCAAAAAAAAGGCAGCTTTTCCTATTATGTCAACAAGATGTCAATAATGTCAACAGGATGTCAACTAATGTACATTAATATATTATATTATTATAATAAGTATATTAATATAAATTATTCCATTAACAATTTCTATTTAATATTTCAAATAAAATATTTATAAAAAAGAATTAACAAAATATAAAAACAAAAGAATAAATTAATTACTTTATAATATAAAACATAAAATATTTTTCAAGTAATCAAATATTAACTAGTTAGTATTTTTTAAAATATTTATTAAAATCAGAAAATGTTTATTAAATTTTTTAATAAATTATATTCTACATTTAATATAAAAAATCAGAATAAATTTATTAAATTTTATACTAAATCATAATTTATTATAAGTTTAGTATTAAAAAGAATAATAAATTCATTAAGTTTTATAAGAAATCAGAATTTATCATAATCTTAATACTACAAAAAGGAGAATCAGTTTATAAAATTTATAATAAAACATAATGTATTATAACTTTAATATTTAAAAAATCAGAATAAATGTATTTCTACTTACTAGTGTGAAATAAATATATTAGAATTTATAATAAATCAGAATTAAAATTAAGAAAAGAAAATATCAGATAACCTTGTAAAAACATCAAAATGCATAATAAATCAGTAAATCGTCATTTACTAATTTGTTATTGATCTTTGTTTCTTAGCTTTATATAATGGTTGGGAATAAGATAATAGTCTAGAAATATGTATTAATGCTTCTTTTATCATTTTACAAAATATCATTGCATATTTTCACATATTTCATAATATTTCCACAATGTCTCTAATTTTTACAATATTTCCCATCGACATTTCTGACATATGTCCTATATTTTGGTAAGCGACATTTCCATATTTTAAACCTTGAACCTAGCTTTCCCCTTCCAATGATGTAGAGTCTAATTCTCTTTAACCACTCTAGATGATTAAGACCATCTAGAGGAATAACAGCCATGGGAAAGCTCATGTTCACACTCCCATTCAGTCCACCTTGACTAAAGGACACACCCAAGGTAACTGTATCTTCAGATGACATGATGTATCAACTAGAATTCATTGTACAGACAAACACATCCACAAAAAACACTAATTCTGGTAGTACAGCCGTACAGGCCAGCACTACTGGGAGCCAGAAACACTGTGCTACAGAGTTTTCGAAGCCCTACGATCGCAGAGATTTACTTAAAAAAGGCCACATACCTGGGTACAAGAGGATCACACCAGATCTACAGAACCAAAAAGCTCTATTACTGTTGTTACAGCAACAACCAATCATACCAGATCTACAGAACCCACATACCTGTGTACAAGAGGATCACATAATCCATACAGGTGTTGGAAAACACCCAAAAAAGAAATCACAGCATTCAGCCACCACAAAGAATCAACTTTTATTTTGGCACACAACCAAGAAAAACAGGGAGAAGAAGAGACAAAATGCTCTCAGACCAATCTGATATAAATCCAGCTGAAATCGATCTGGAAATCCTCAAGAAAGTGATAAAAAATAGATAAACAGGCCCACAAAGACTATTCTGATACCATGTTTTCTTGATTAAACTAGGAGAAAATAAGAAGAAAAGAAGAACGAATGAGGAAGAAGAAAAAAGAGAAGAGAGAGAAGAGAGGAAGAGATAAACAGTGATTAGAGAGCCAAAAAGCTTACTGGCAGTGCCAGCTTTCTTATGTATATATTAGGGCAACAGAATATAACATAAAAGTAAATAAAAAGACCATAGCGCCCACTGGTGGCACATGCCACATAACTATTGACAGATTTAACACTAGAAAAGTACAGGTGATGCCATCCAACTACAGTGAGGGAGTTATTAACAGGATCAAAATTGAAGAGCTTAAAGAGAAGAAGCAAGCTCATCTGCGGGTGGTAATGTGGAATGCATGTAAGGAGAGAAGCCTTAGAAATTTCAATAACAAGTGCTGAACCCCTATACTTTCCCATTCATCCACAATAAGGTAAACAGGGAGGTTGAAAAGCCTGGAGTTGATTCGTAGAATTTTTCCTCTTAGGGAGATGTGGTTTTTCTTCAAAGCTATAAGGAATTTTTTAACAACTGGATCCTAAAAAAAATAACTCTAAGGTCACCACCATTGGGAGTCCCAAATATTTTAATGAAAAGCTGCTACCTCACATCCTAAGACACTAGCACAACCCTCTACCACCTCTAGTTCCATGTAGATCCCTACTAAGCCACATTCTGAGAAACTTGCTCTTAACCCAAACACCTCCATGCTCTCAAGTATGGTATTTAAGCTTTTCATATCCCACTAAATCCTGAATTCACAAGGATAATGGTATTATCTGTGAAATGCAAATGAGAAACCACCTTGCTATCCCTACCCATCCCAGACCCTCTAATGACAAGATAGGATTAGCTGAACGTGATAGCTGTTAAGCAGGCTGTGAAACCAATGATAACACTCCAGACCAGTCATAAAATACATAGGGCCCACAACCACTCAACCTCTCTCTATGGGCCCCATATGTTTTATCACTGATGTGGGGCGTTATCATTGGTTCCACAGCCATCAGGTTAAGGTAATCCCAATTCTCTAATGACATCTCTCTCATGAGCTCACTCAGAAAGTGGATCAAGGTTTCCACAATCAGGATACACAGCCGCACTGGGAGTTACCTTGACTTAATCTTCTTGGTGCATTAAAAAACACCTTGGAGATCCATTTATTATTAGGGTTGAGAAGTGGGTAGACGAGACACATTCCATCCAACTCACACACCTTCTACCATAACTATCTTCCCCATCAAAGTATTTAAAAATCTGGTTCACAAGATCATAAGTTTTTTTCTGTTTTTAGATCTAGTTTCTAAATGAAGCCCTTCTTCTCAGGTACCTATGTCATGAAAAGCTTCATAGGCTACCAAGATTTGATCTAGTAAGCTAGTCTCCAAGAAACACTGGCTAACTGAACTGAACATATATATATATATATATATATATCTGTGTGTGTGTGTGGACTCCCAATGACCTCCACCAAATCAAAGTACAAAAGCCACCCCTAAACCTCCTTCTCGAACACTTCCTCCTGCCGTTCATCAGCCTCATTCCAAATCTCTCCTCCTTCCCCCACTATGACTTTCCTCTTCCTTCTTTCTCCTCTCAAACTCCTCAAAGGTTCTTCTAGCAAACGCCTCACCACCTTGGAAAAACAGACCAAGACTCTTGCCAACCTCCACATCTCTATCAATGGTATTCTCTAGGGCCAAACTTCCTTCCCTCCCTCTCCAACTTATCTTCTGAAAGTACATTGTTCATTTTTAAAAGAGATTCATTCCCATCCTCCCTTTTCTTCTCCTCTTGAGACAAGGTCACCAGCTGGGTCTCTGACCTGATGGGGACTTGGGACACCACCCCACCAGACACCTTGAATGTTGAGACTCTTGACTTCACTCCTTTTCTATTAAACAGCCTTACTTCTTTGTAGGATCTGCCCCAACCAAACCAAGCCTCAACTGTGATAAGACTTTAGTCATGTGAACAATGTGGGAATTACATGATCCACAAGGTTTCTTAGGAGCCACCTCATCAACAGCAGAATTTTCTTTCTCTTCGATCTTCCTCCTAAGCCCAAGTCAACACCTAACATTCCAATCACCACTTCCTTAAACAAACAAAGATCACCAATTAAGACCTCGTCTTGGGAACAGCCCCTAACAACTGCATCTTCGAATTCACCCCCTTCTTCACCAACTCCAATTTCTTTGTCCTTTTTAGCATTACCTTCTACTCTTACAGCTGCCTCCGCTCCAGCCCCCAGCCCAAACTCCACCCCTTCTGCTTCTTCCCCTGATTATACTTACAGAATAACCTGCACATCAAGTTATCAAATCTCCAATTCAAGGAAAAAGAAAATGGCCCAAACATAAGAGGTAAAACAAGTAATTTCTTCATTAGATAATAATCCAACCACTAGTCAGCTTTACTATGGAATAATATGATGAAGAATCGGTTAATTAACAAAATAACCAGTGGTGCTCTATCATTGAAAAGAAGGGTCTCCTTCAAACCTTGAGTAAAATTTTTAGACCAGTCTCAGGGCACAAGTTAAAACAATCAAAAGTCTAAAGTTGCTCATAGATACCCATTAATCCTTACTTTGGGAAGAATAAAATGTATATGGACCTCAACTTGAAATAGAAGAGAGAACTGTCTCAAGGCCATTACTATCTGATTAGGGGATTGGAATATGGTCATTTGGGCTTCTTTTCTGGATCAGACAAAATTTGGTTTTCAGGGTTTGTATTTTGGTTGCAGAATTTGGCTGTGTTGTACTTCTTGTGTGATTAGTTTTGAATGTTTGTATCTTCTTACTGTTGTATGTTGGTAGGGAAGGTATATCTGTTGAGCATCAATGGATGAGATCTCAGTGTTTGAGTGGTGCCGAGTTTTTGAGGTTGGTAGGGCTTCATGGTGGTGCTTGGGCCACAAAGCCCATATACAGATTGCATACTCTTTTTTCTTTTTTTTTCTTTGTTTTATTAAATTTTCTTTTTATTATATCAAAATAAAATGATCAGAATCCAGAACCAATAAATCAACATTAAAGAAACTGATAATAACCCCAAACAAGGGACTTAGAAGATTACCAACCAGCTCATAATGAAGCAAAGCAACGAGCTTAACTGAATCAAAATGCATATATACCACGAGCCAATGGCCCAATGCAAGCACCTGGTTGACTGCCCAACTGAACCACATAAAAGAATCGCTAAGGCATAAGCACATACATGTTTACACTTTACAATGAAAACCACTGTCCATATTAAAACTCAGTTACCACCCCATAAGCTAGCCTTTTCTGATCCACCAGCATTCTAAAAGTATAAAGTATGCCCTTCACCCAGTTACCACATTGGCTATTTCCATGTCCTCTACCACAAATCTAATAAAATGTTGAGCAATTTTTTCAGACTTGTCACTTCAACACTCTCCGTCTAATAAACTCATGCTCTAATGAGAAGAACGCTAACAGTTTTAAGGAATTCTAGAAAAATGAGGAATTATAAACATTTCTTAGTTACCATATTGGCTGTTGCAAGTCTTCCATCCCAAAAGATTAAAAAACAATCTTTAACGTAGAATATATATAGAGACACACACCAAGGAAATAAACCAAGCACCTGGTGCTTCTTCTCCTTCTTTCTCTCATTCCGCTTAGCCGCCTTTGTCTTCGGCTTAGCATCCAAAACCGGGTCATAACCCGGCGGGACCTCCGGCGTGGCCATGCTTTTCCTAAACTGCATCAAAAGAAAACACCATCGGCTGCAAAATCCCCGACGATAATAAGCGAAGACAAAGACCGACTCAAAACAGAGAACGTCAAAGAAACCAAAAGGGTTGAAATTTTCCGCTCCTACCAGAGCACCTTTGGATTGGTAGATTGCAACTTCATCTTGAGGGATGTAGCCTGCCCTAATCCGAATGGCTTTCCTCAAAGTACCGTCTGGTCTCCTCGTTGGCGCCAAAATTCTCTCCCCTTCTTTTAAGGGTTTTCCCAGAAGAGCCAGTTGCTGTTTCGGTAGTTCGTCTTCTGTTCCTCCAGTGGAAGCCATTAAAGAATGTCTTTGAAATCACAAAAACGAAGGCTCCCTCAACGAGCTCGAAATGAAAGAAACGTCGGAACCAAGGAGAAGAAATGGAACTTGGGTTTCTTTGATTAATTGATTTTCCTCTCTCTCTCTCTCTCTCTCTCTCTCTTCCTGTGTTTTTGATGATTTTTGCTGCTCTTGTCGTGCTAGTATGTTTGAGGGGAGTGACAGAGGGTGAAAGAAGGAGAGCTGACTTGGAGAGCCACTTACAGTAAGAGCCTCCATGGCTTTGCTTTTCAGCTTTTGCGCCCTCGTTTGTTTGTTGAACTTCTGTGAAGTGTGACGGTAAGAGACTCTTACAGTTGACTACCTGCCACGTGGAGAGCTGACTTGGCAATTTGAATAAACGATAATCTCTGCCACTTATCAAAGCTGCCATGTCTATAAAAATGTCCGTCAGGGAGGACTTTCAGCTTTACAAATCGGGGCTTTCTCGGCTTTATAAAGGGGGCCCATCCAAAAGGCGTATATGTCACGGGGGTAGTTCTGGAGTGGAAGAAACCTGTGCAGCAGGTCAGGACAAGCCTTTGTGTGATGCGAGGTTAAGAGTTGTCCAATGAGATGGCTCTACCAAGGTTAATAGCACTAGATCATGACCTCAAGTCGCATGGTCGAGGCACTCAGCTGGTTCTGGCCGGTCCATGGGAGGCATCGCTTACGTGCTAAATGGGGAAGGCCATGATGTGAGGCGACTGGGCACCTATGTGATGGGTCTCCTGTATGCCGATGATGTAGGCACCTGTGTGCCAAGGATGATAGGCAACCGCTTGGGTTGGAACACACCCATGCACTATGGGCAACATGATAGCTCATTCAACTTAGCCAAGGGGCTGGCATGGTGAAGGGTCATGCTTGAGCTAGGCCCACATGTCAAGCCTCCCTTCAGTATCAACGGCGCAGTGTTGATCCATGCACTGTCCCCATGAGCATGTGTGCGCCCATGAGGAACCCTGGTAGCCATGCTAGCCATTAACCAGGGCCGCCCCGCAATAGATGAAGGTCTAGGAGTGCCAAGGTTAGGCACCCAAGGAGGTTGACCACCCCTCCTCAAAGAGTACGTTAAGCTTTTGGTGATTTGCCTGAAGATAACATCACTATTCCCAAAAATCTTACAAGCGAAAATGGTGATGGTGTCCCTTAACATAAGCCCGCCATGCGTAGGCAAGGCTAAGCTTGTGTCAGACCGTGGCAGGCTCCCCCACTCAAATCCATTGTCGTCCTCGACAATGGCTCCTTCTGTGAATAGGCGTCTATGTCCCACGCCATCCACTTGTCTGCTAGTTCTTGGGCTCGTCTGGCCAACCCGGGTCTTGCCTATGTTGGTGTCCATTTATGGGAACGGAACCATTTCACCATGTCGGCCTGCCTAGACTTCACCCCCTGTGTTGAGATTACTCAAACCGCACGATGGCTATGCCGTTGAAAGTGTGTGAGAAGAGCCCTCAAAGAAATTGTGTGTGATGCTTCACGGAGGTCCGCCCCATGTATCATCTTTACCTCAAGGCTCGACCGTCTTCTTGGTAGCTTTTCGGTGGTGCTACCGAACATGTTGTGATAGGTTTGCTCTTGTTTGTTGGCGTGTGTCCTGGGTGTACCCTTTCACCATGCTGGTCTGCAGACTTCACCTCGTCGTGTGCGGGTTATTCAAACCTAGTCATGGCTTATGGTTTGTTGGCCCTCGAAACTACACTTCACCTCGCCGGTTTGGGCTACATCTTCGCTCCAAGAGGGCCCCAATGTGCTGCTGCCTCAAGGAGATCTGACCGCAATGTGCGTGAGTGTGGCAACTTTTACCCATGATGTTGTCAAACATGCACTCGCCTTGTGATGTGTTGTTGTTGCTGTGAATATTCCGCCTATGTGTTGAGCTGAGCATGTCCTCCGATGCATTGCCGGTGTAGGGCCACCATGCTCCAACGGCCAGTGTACCTACATTCCTATCATTCCAATATTGTGGCTTCAACCAATGACCCATCTGATGCAAAACTATCACTTCAGTGATATTCCTTGACCAACCGTCGACACCAACCAATTTCGGGCTGTTGTCCCTGCCTTAGTAGTGCCTCAGACAAAGCTACAGAACAATGGCTCATCCGTCATGAAACCAAGATGTAGGCGCACCGCCCACAACTCACTAAAATGAACAGCAACTGATGTATGTGAGAAAGCATGGCACTCCCCCACTAAAACCACCACAATATGCCTTCCACGAAAACGCTCATGTGTCTGCCCCCGCATGAGCACAGCAACCAATGTGTCTGCCCCCATAAGGGTGTAGTTTTTGGGGTCACTGGAATGGGGCCACGAATGAATGGCCTCTTGCCAGGCCTGATGTGTATGCTTGCTTGCTTGTACCCAAGTGGAAGTGCCTATGGACCGCACCCCACGATGTGCAGCTTGTTGAGATGACCGCTTCAATTGGCTCTGTGCTAATCTGCTTTGATACCAACTGCAGCAGCAGTTGGCTAGCTCGCCTTGATACCAACTATCACGGGGGTAGTTCTGCAGTGGAAGAAACCCGTGTGGCATTCAGGCCTAGGCAGGCCAAGACAAGCCTTTGTGTGATGCGAGGCTAGGAGTTGCCCGATGAGATGGCTCCACCAAGGTCAGTAGCACTGGATCATGACCTCAAGTTGCATGGCCGGGGCACTCGGCTGGCTCTGGCCGGTCCATGGGAGGCACCGCTTACGTGCTAAATGGGGAAGGCCATGATGTGAGGCGACTGGGCGCTGATGTGATGGGTCTTCTGTATGCTGATGATGTAGGCACCTGTGTGCCAAGGATGATAGGCAACCGCTTGGGCCAGACCACACTCATGCGCTATGGCCAACGAGATAGCTCATTCAGCTTGGGCAAGGGGCTGGCATGGTGAAGGGTCATGCTTGAACCAGGCCTGCATGCCAAGCCTCCCTTGAGTGTCGGTGGCACAATGCCGGTCCATGCACTATCCCCATGAGCATGTATGTGCCCATGAGGAACCTTGGTAGCCATGCTAGCCATTAACCAGGGCTGCCCCGCAAGGGATGAAGGTCTAGGAGTGCCAAGGTTAGGCACCCAAGGAGGTCGACCACCCCTACTCAAAAAGTACGTTAAGCTTTTAGTGGTCTAGCTGAAGATAACATCACTTTTCCCAAAAATCTTACAAGCGAAAATGATGATGGTGTCCCTTAACGTATGCCCACCAAGCGTAGGCAAGGCTAAGCCTGTGTTAGACCGTGACATATAGGCAATTTCTAGAAAGCAAAAGGTTAAGCCCTCCCAAACGGGCCCATATCTATACCAAGCGCTGACAAGCCAAGCCTCGTTAGCTCAGTGAGGGATGGCAATCTGACCAGCCCCCGCCGGGGCCCTGGCGCCTTGCCTTGCCCCACCCCGGTCGGGGCGGGTTTTTTCACCATTGACCGGGTTCAAGATATGTTATTGTTTATGAAATTTAAATTTTTATAGGTATTCTTAAAATTTCATTAATGTAGTTATTTCTAAATTTAATGGATTTTAAAATAATGTAATTAACATTTAAGATTGAAAAAAAAAGCAAATGGTATCTATTTCTCTTAATTCAAATTAAGACTCAATTGGTTTGGGCAAATTAAAGCTCAATCCGAACAATATTTTTAGGTAAATTACTTGTCTAAGAATTTTAATCTTTATCGATTGATTTAAATCAATGTTATTAAGATTTTGGATTGCAAATGGCATCTATTTGTCCGAACACTCAATTGGTCTAGACAAGTTCAAGACCAACTCAAGCATTAGATTTAGGTGATTTACTTGTCTATGAATTTTATTTTTTCTATAGATAACTTTAAATTTTATTGTTATAAACAAGATTATAAATGATATTTATTTGGACTATTTGTTTAATTTCAAACTCAATTTGAAGTGTAAGCCTTTAAGTGGTTTGGATCAAATTAGGGATGGTGAATTAGTGATTTTGTGGGAATTTTTGGGTACCTGATCCATCCCAAGTTCCCAACTCTAATGGTACCTATTTATACCCAATTTTAGATTAAAACAGTGTAGGGTTTTGGGATGGGTTTGGGTTTCGTCCTTTCTCTTTAAGTTACCTCAATACCCAATAGGCCAATACCTAAACATGTGTAAGTGTGTACATATTATTAAGCATAGGAAATCTTTGGTGTTGTGGTGTGCCGAAAAGATATGATACTAAAAGAGTTTTGACCAGTCAACTCCCCCCTAGATTTATCGAAAAAGAGCCCATGAATTTTAATAAAAGAACATATGATTTATTTCCACTTTTATGAAATTACTTGATTGATTATAAGTTCTTCTAATATCATAGTCAAACCCTAATAAATATATCTACATGTTTTACAAGAATTAAGAAATAAAACTGGTTTAACAAAGTTTGGGACAAAACGGATGATAGAACATCACTTTTTGCGCCACTATAAGAAATAAATATATCTTGTATGTCTTTTAAACTTAAGAGGGAATCACATTCCACTTGTGTGTAGTGGTGTCAATTGGATGGATTTGGTCCAACACAATCTAGTCCAATGTGAGGCCATTGAGGCCACTTATAAATGGATTGGACCCAACCCAGTCCAAGGATAAAAAAACCGTTACGTATCGCCCGATACGTATCATATCAAGCCCTTCCCGATACGCCTCTATAGGGGTTGTATCGGGTTAGGGCCTAATTCAAAGGGTAGCCAGGACTTAAATCGACCCCTCTGAACCAAAATAAAAAAAAGTAGAACTTAAAAAAAAGGGTCAATACTGGCCAATACATCCTACCGGCATATCGACCAGTATCGATACTTTGAACCTTGATCCAATACAAACCAAATCCAATCCAAACCATTAAAATGTAAATGGGTTGGGTTGGATCCAATCCAAACCGAATGAAATATAAAAAATTATATAAAAGCACTTTTAGCATTGAAAAAATACTTTTGTAAAAGTACTTTGATAAAAATACTTTCAAAAAAGTGCTTTTGCAAAAGCACTTTATTGAAAGTACTTAAAAAAAGTGCTTTTGTAAAAGAACTTTTTGAAAAGTAGTTCCATAGACTTTTATAAAAGTACTTTCTTAGAAGTGTTTTTATAAAAGTGCTTTCATAAAAGTACCTTTATAAAAGTATTTTCATAAAAGTGATTTTCTAAAAGTGCTTTCATAAAAGTGCTTTTATAAAAGTACTTCTATAAAAGTACTTTCATAAAAGTACTTCCAAAAAAGTTTTTTTGTAAAAGTGATTTCATAAAAGTGCTTTCATAGAAGTGCTTTTATTAGAGTGATTTTGTAAAAGTGCTTTTATAAAACTACTTCTGTAAAGGTACTTTCATAGTGCTTTTATAAAAATGTTTTCGTAAAATTGCTTTTATAAAAGTGTTTTCGTAAAATTGCTTTTGTAAAAGTACTTTCATGAAAGAGATTTTATGTTGTTTTCAGTTTTGATTGATTTCAAATTGGACAAAGGTTTGTCCTTATGATCGGATCATCGGAAATTTAGTTTAGGTCTAATTCAAACCAATAAGAATATAAACCAATTTATTTTGGATTGGCCCAATCCAATAATTATAATGGATTGTCCAAATCCGATTTGATAAGGTTTGGATCGGATTGGATCCAAATCAAAAGTGGTCAATTGACATCCCCACTTGTGTGATGACAAGGTTTGGGATAGTGAAAATGTTGGAATATTGGGAATGGAAATTTTCACATATACCCTATTTGTTGCCATCCTTGGATCAAATCCCACTATCATGAGGGATAGTCATATAGGGTTAGGAAAATATATAATATATGTTATATATATATATATATATATAGATAGATAGATAGATATATCAAAAGTTTCCCTTTTTGAAAATGAATATAACAAAAGTTGATAAAAATTATAATATTATAACATATAGATTGACCAATGACTAGTATACCCTTTGAAGACATAAAAATTTAGAAATAGGATTTTATAAGAAGAATTTACAAAAACAGAGGGGAATGTAGTCGTGTCAACCCTTTATAGGCATTAAGAGTTGAGGCTTAAGACCAACCCAATTACCCTAATGGCCAAGCCCACACATGAGCTAGTCTCACAACCATTTTGGGATTTTTGGTCTTTTCATTTTCAAACTTTTAACTTTTTGTAGAGTTTGAAGTCAAACAGAATTAGAAGTTGGAAGTTGGAATGCATAATGGGGTTACTTAAAACCAAATCTAAATTGTCCAATGTCAAACTCCAATATATATTTTGAACCTTTGAAAGTTTGAAAGGGACAAAAGTTTCAAAAAGAATGGAAACTCAAAAGTCAAAAGACTCAAAAATACAAATTACATACAAAGACGTGAAGAGATTCTTGAAGCCTGAAGATTTTGATATACATCCCACTGGACACCACAACCTAGCCTACCTTTGTGAAGCTAGTGGCAGACGGGCTGAGTTTATTGAATACACACCTAGACGAGGCCCATGCAAGCCACGCACGTGAATAAATCTCACACTACCTGCAGGTTGGGGAAATCAGAATCATGGGGGTAAGGAGATTATTCCATACGAGAATGGCAGGTTGTTATAACAACCCAACTTATATATCCTTCTCTTCTTCTTTCTCTGAGCATGAATGAAATAGTCGATCCCTAAACTTGTCTCTCTTCCTATGAAGCAGTGAGCAATGCCACTAGAGCTCAAGGATGGACTCATGCCTCTTCTCATTGGCGGGAGGAAAGCGACACTAATCCAGTATTAGAGCACCAAATCTCAAGTGGAAACATGGAAAGATTGGAGAAGCAAATGGTCGAAACAAAGCATCACCAAGAGCGCATCGACCAACCACTGGAGGAGCTATTCAACAGGATAAGTAGCCTCACTCCATCGAAAAGAACCAACAGACAAGCCCCTCTAGAGGAGCTAAATTAACACAATCTTCGACTGTAACTTAATATGTTGTAAACTTTCAAAGGCTTTCGACGAGAACTAAAGGCTTACCAAAAGAACACCTTGTGGGTTGTTTTGTGGCACGATTGGAATCGGAGAAAAATCGTTCGAACTGGTGACTCTAACTAGAGCCATTCGGTTATCTCGATTGGAGGAAGAGGGATGGGGGCTAGGAGAAAGGTTGCAGTGAGGAGTGAAAATCCAAAACCCAAGCTATTCCCGAACCAAAACCTAGATGGAGAACCTCAGATGCCAAAAGTGAAGTGATTAACACCAATAGAAGTTCGAAAGAGAAGTGCCAAGGGGCTTTGTTACAATTGTAACGAGTTGTTACCCCTCAGTACAAAAATATGGTGCAAAATATATTATGGATCATGGCTCATGGGGCTAGAGGAGGAGATATAGGAGGAATCAGGTGGCCAAAAGAGTACCTTGACATAACTAAAAAGCAAGAAACTCCACTTGAGATCTTGCCACACAATCACTGGTATCAACTCTTCTTAGTCCACGTGAATCAATGGTACTCTCTATAACCGACCCTTATCAATCCTTATAGATAGTTGGTAAATTAAAAAATTTTTAGACCCTCAGGTAGTTGAGAGAGTGAAACTCTCTCCCTCTAATCAGGCTTTTGAAGTCATGGTTTCTACTGGACAAAAGCTATAGGGTACAAGCAAATGCCTTAAGGTACCCATCAAAGCCCAAGGTGTGGTCATAGTTATTGACTTTTATTTATTGCCATTATCTGTATATGATGTTATTCTAGGCATGCAATGGTTGAAAACTTTGGGACCGGTTCTTTGGGACTTTAGTGCTCTGTTTCTCTAGTTCTTTGATGGTGATGGGGCCCATGAGCTGAAGGGGATAAGGATACCTAAACCCAGAACTGTGGAAATGGATTAGAAAGAAAAGGTAGTGGACAAGACCCATGAAATATTCCTATTACAACTGATCACTCATACCCAAGAAAAGCCCAAGATGACTGTGGACCCTCATATAAAAGCATTATTGGATTCCTACCCAAATATTTTTGTAAAACCAGTAGGCCTCCCACCCCTTAGAATACAAGACCATGCCATTCCCCTCCTGGAAGGCACCAATCTCATTTTTGCTCGGCATTACTAGTATCCCCATATTCAGAAGAAAGAAGTTGAACTTTTGGTGAAAAAGGTGCTACACACTGGAATTATAAGGCCTAATACTAGCTCTTTCTCCGCCCCTATTATTCTAGTGAGAAAAAATGGAGGGTGGCACTTGTTTGTTGACTACTGGGCCCTCAACAGTGCCACAATAAAAGACAAGTTTCCCATGCCCATAATAGATGAATTATGTGGAGCCAAGGTGTTCTCTAAATTGAACCTTGGTTCAGTTGTCATCAAATAAAGATAAAATAAGAAGGCATACACAAAACCACTTTTAGAATACATAAAGGGGCATTATGAATTTCTTGTCATGCCCTTTGGGCTAAATAATGCCCTGTCAATTTTCCAAGCTTTGATGAAGAATATATTTAGAGATCATTTGAGGAAATTCATCCTTGTTTTATTTGATGGCATTCTTGTTTACAATGAATCTTTTGAAACCCATCTTCAACACTTGAAGGTTGCATTAGAGATCTTCAAGCATTACCAACTATTTGAAAAACTGAGTAAATGTCAGTTTGTTGTACCCATAGTAGAATATTTGGGTAATGTAATATCGACCCATGGAGTCAAGATGGACCCTGAATAGATTAAGGGGAACCACTTGGCCTAGGCCTAAATTCAATAAGGGATTAAGAGGTTTTCTTGGGCTAATAGGGTATTATCGTAGATTTGTGAAGGAGTATGGAGTCATTGCCCAACCCTTAACATAGCTCCTTAAAAAAGGAGAATGGAGATGGACGAAACAAAACAGCTAAGCTTTTGAGCAGTTGAAGCAAGCCATGGTGATTGACCCTATGCTTACACTACCAGATTTCTCAAAGAGTTTCATTGTGGGGAGTGATGCAAGCACAATAGGCCTTGGAGTTGTACTATCCCAAGGGGGTAGGCCCATAAGGAATCTAGGCCTATCTACTTACAAGGGGTTGTTAGCTGTGATTTTGATAGTTAAAAAATGGAGGCATTATTTGTTAGCTACAAAATTCACAATTTTGATAGAACATAGAAGTTTGGGCTTTCTCTTGAAGCAGAGAATTCACACCCCCACCCAGCAGAGATTAATTACCAAGTTATTGGGCTTTGGCTATGAAATTGTGACTCAAAGGGGGAAGGACAACATGGTGACCAATTCTCTCTCTCGAAAGACTAAGGAAGAGTTACTCGCCATCTCCCACCTAATTCCTAGTTAGGTATAATCAGTTTAAAAGGGAAACAACCTCAAGCTCATAACTATAGAAGATTATTATGGAGATTATAATGAGAACTCGTTCCAATTAAATTCAAATACATGAATTGACTTTTATGGAGGAAGGGCAAGATAGTGTTAAGCTCAGAGTCTAAATTCAAGAGTGTTTTGTAAGAGGAAGCCCATGAGTCACCTTCAGGTGGCCATTTCGGGTATCAGAACACCATGCACTACCTCAAACAATTTTGTTACTAGAAGGAATATCACTTTGAAGTGAAGAAATGGGTCCATAAATGTGAAGTATGCCAAAGGAACAAGACTAAAAATGTAAATACTCCTGGGTTATTATAGACTCTACCACTACGAGAACGGATTTGGACTGACATCAACATGGGATTTATAGAAGGATTACCCTCCTCTCACAAGAAGACCTCCATACTTGTGGTTGTAGATAGATTGTCCAAATATGGACATTTCATTGCTTTGACTCATCCCTTCTTGGCACAAGACATTGCTAAGGTTTCATGAAAGAGGTGTTCATATTACATGGGATGCCTTCCTTGACCATCAGTGATTGTGATCCCACCTTCACAAGCCTTTTTTTGGAAAGAGTTATTCAAACTACAAGGGACCAAATTGTGCATGAGTTCAGCCTATCACCCATAATCGAATGCCCAAACTGAGGTATTGAACAGAACCTTGGAGATTTATTTAAGATGTTTTGCAAGCACACATTCACACAACTAGGCCAAATGGATAGCGGTTGTTAAATGGTGGTACAGCACCACCTACCATTCCACCTCCAAGCTTACACCATTTTGAGCAATGTATGGCATCCCACTACCTATTCCATTGACGTACATTCCTGGTATTGCAAGGTCACAATCAGTGGAAGAAGAATTTCTGGAGCGAGACAAAGTTTTATCACAGCTCAAAGAAAACCTTGCCCATGCAAGAACACTATATGATGGTTAGGGTTGATAAACACAGAAGTGAAAGGGAGTTTGAAGTTGGTGATTTGGTTTATCTTCATCTCCAACCATATAGGCAAGCCAACTTGGCTCTAAGGAAATTCTAGGAGCTTGTTGCCTGGTTTTATGGGCCTTACAAGGTGTTAGAGAAAATTGGCCCATTGGAATATAAACTGGACCTGCCACCAGGCTGTAAACTCTACCCTACCTTTCATGTCTCATGGATCAAGAAGAAATTAGGGAGCCAATGCCATTCCATAACTACTCTACCTCCTTTTTACACTGTTGGAACTATGTTGCTCTATCTGAAAACTATACTAGAGTGTTGAATCATCAAAAAGGGGGATAGAATAAGGGTTGAGATGTTGATATAGTGGGAAGGGACCCAAGTTTCGAATGCTACTTGGGAGGACTGAGAAGTTTTGAAACAAAAATACTCTAGGGCCCACTTTGAGGACAAGGCTTATCATAAGGGGAAGGGAGTGATATACATCCTACTGGATTCCACGACCCAATAACCCACCTTTGTGGAGACAGTGGTAGATGGGCCAATTGAGTTTATTGAACCCACACACTTGGACGAAGCCCATACAAGCCATGCACATTAATAAAGCCCACATCGCCTATAGCCTGAGACTTAAGCTATTATTCTACTTTATTTTGCTTGTTTATTTCCTATTAAAAAGGCATATAATCATTGGGGAAATCATGGGGTAAGGAGAAATCCTACTATTCTTCTTTCTTTGAGCATGAATGAAATAGTTGATCCCTAAACTTGTCTCTTTTCCTTTGGAGTGGTGAGCAATCTCCTTATAGCTTGAGGACGGTCTCGTGTCTCTTCTCGCTAGTGGGAGGAAAGTGGCACTAGATTCAATGTTCAATCCAACGTTCTAGTCATCTAGTGTTTTTTAATTCTACTATTTGTAAGATTTTGTTCTCTAGACTAGCCGAAGAGATCCTTTAGTTCTGTTGACTCACATTTTTCTGGGTTCTCTTGATTGTGCCTCAGAAGCCGCGAATAACAACCGTCACAAATAAAAGAAAGAAACAAGAAAAAAAAATTAGGATATTCATATAAACCGAAGCCACCCTTCCATGTTGTAGACTAGTTCTTGAAATGATAGCTTAGATAGGACAATCTCTATGATGTCGAAAGGATCTAGATTCTAAAATAACTTTGAACGGCCATAGTTGTTTCCAATAATGAATAGCCTTCATTTTTTATCTCATCATTTGTTAAGGCATCAAGACAAATAGCACTAATAGCCCGACCTTGTTCTGTAGTGGAACTGTGTTTTCTCTCGAGTTTGTATTGCTCAACCTGCAATATTTAGAATATTACTTAAGTATAAGAGTTGATATATAGCCATTTCATTGTCTAAAGTTTCCAAAATTAATCACTAAGGCTGTGTTCAGTTTGAAGGAAAAAGTAGGGAAAGGAAAGAAAAGGTAGAAAAACCTTTACAAACCATATAAGAATTCCCCTACCTTTTCCTTCAAACCAAACATAGCCTAAATGATTTATTTGCTCAATTTTTGTTGCTTGTTCTACAAAAAGATTTTCAAGGCCTCTCTCTCTATAGTTTCTATTGATGAAACCATTTTGATGTCCTTATTAGTAGAAAAGGAGTCATATTAAAATAGAATAAACAAGGAAAATGAGGATTCTGAAAATCTAAAAAAATGCTTATTAACTTGAGCAGGCATTTTAGTTGTCGATTGATCAATCTATACTTTCTCTACTAGCATGATCAACATATTAAAGTTATCTTGGATTTTTCTTGAACCATTAAAGTATCTTGATTTGTTTTGAATTTGATAGATGTTAATTTGAATAGCCATTAGAAATTATTCACTTGAATAATGAATAGTTGAATACTTGAATCATAAAAGTTGGAATTTGGAAATTTTATCTTTGTAGATAACTTGATATCATATAATTTACTTTCAGACGTATGATTCATTAAGAGACAGTAAAGTTGTTTACTGTTGACATTTGGTTAATGGTGAAAGGATTTCATATTATATTATAATATTATATAATCCGAAGAGTTTTATTTTAGCAATTGTATTACGTTAAACATCTATTTTAACAATTTTATCATGAAATAGCCTTGGCTTCTCTCTTTGTATGCATATGAATTTTATTTGGTTCTTGTATTATTTATTTTTATTCATTTGTAAATTGTATAGGTTGAATATGTCATAACAAGTTAGCTCCCAACATTCTATACAAAGTGATAATTCCATTCCATTAACCCCAGTTGATAGCTCTAGACCAAATGCACCAGATGCAAGCTCAAATCCATCCATATAAAAGGAGACGATGGAATATGGAACCATTCTTTCTTTGATCATTTCTTGAACTCCTCCCACTCATAATATATATATAATGGGCATTAAGAGGCTTCTAAGATTGCAGCTGTTTTTAATAACTCCTTTGCTGGTGGCATTTGGATTGTGGTCCACTTTTCTTTAGCTCTTGTTATTAATTGATGACTAAGCATTAAAACTTTTCAATATTTAAAAAAACAAAAGGGTAATTTTAAATTGAGGCATTTTGTTTTCTTTTTTATCATAATTTGTTTATGTGGTGGTTAATTCATTTATGTATTTTTTCTAGTATAAGAATTATAGTTTTATTTTTTTTTAACATGATAAATATAGCCTTATACTGTTACATGGTATGACTAAAATTTTAGTATTTATATATGTCATCCTATTTGAATTTAGGTTTTTTAGGAAAATGAGGTATTATGATTCCTGAGCTTCATGCTTTGATACTTGTCTCTAATGCCTCTAAATGTCCATACGATGTATTCTAACCTTTCCTACACAGGAGAGGATTTTACATTTTACCCTAAAATTTAAATGAGCACGAGAAAGGTGCAAACAACAAAAGGAAAGACATTAAGCTTCTGCAGTCTTCAATGACATGGCCCATGCAACAAGGTAGTGTGGAATTTGCCAATAGTAGCTTAACAAAAAAGGGGGAATCACTTTCAAACAAACAAGTTTATGGGCAAAGAGAAGAACATAGAATACATCAAGTGCCTTTGCCTCCTCGCTGACACAACAGGTACACATACAGCTCTTCCATATATGAAACGCGAGTTCACTTTGGCTGTTTTAAGATCCTCTGCACATGACATTTGGCTAATTCAGGTCCTTATTTATCGTTTCAGCTAAAAAAAAATTTGAGTGTAAAATTCCCACACTCATGACTAGACCTGTTCATGGGCCGGGTGGCCCGACAGGCCGGCCCGGCCTGGCCCGACTCCCGGACGGGCTTGAACAGGATTTTTGGCCCGCGGGCTTAACCTCGGGCCAAAAAGCCCGGCCCGCATAAAATTCGAGCCGGGCTCGGGCTTTGCTAAAATAGCCCGGCCCGAGCCCGGCCCGACCTATAGTTAAACCTAAGTAAAAACCCTATGTGATGTCTATTTGAATAAATTTTTTGATTTGAGGTCATTGATTCACTTGTAGATCCATTGTTCATTTAAATAGGGGAAAAAAACATTTAAATTAAAATAGAAAATGTCAGAAAATTTTGAATTTCTTTTATTAGGTCGGGCTTCGGGCTCGGCCTCGGGCTTCGGGCTTTTCATCAGGACCGGGCTCGGGCCCAAATTGTAGGCCCGTTGGTCGGGCCGGGCTCAGGCTCGGGCCTAACAGTTTTCTGTTAATAAAGAGTCAAAGCCCGGCCCGAGCCCGGCCCGGCTCGGCCCATGAACAGGTCTGCTCATGACTAGATGTCATTCACAGCATGTTACCAAAACAGCCCAGGCTGTTAAAGTTTTTCCATGGAACGCCCCCTATGATATGTAAAAACCATACCCATGCCAGCCTAAAGTGGAATAGCTGCACCATCCAAGTTGATACAACTCTCATCCGGCAGCACCTAGCGATCCAAAGGAGGACTGCCAGTTGTGGGCCAATTGGACTCACTTGTAAGCAGGCCAATTGGACTCACTTGTAAGCAAGGTTTAAAATTTTGATATGGTACATTTTATATTGGGCATTTCGGATTACATTGCTAACTCTCGAAATCTCAAATAAAAGATGTTTTAGAACTTAGAAACTTTCAAGGGGTAGGCAAATCTAAAACTAACCCTAAACAATTTTCAAAAAATCTAAAGAAAAATTATGAAATATCAAAACATCTAATACGCCTGTTCGTATCAGACATATCGATACTTTAAACCATGCTTGTAAGCACAAAAGAGTTTGTAATTAGTAATTCTAGAAAGTGAGCATTAACCGTGGCAATAACATCTTGTGGGGAGAAGTTATCTATCCATCCCTTAAAAAACCTTATGACAACGCCATTTCCACGCATGCCAAAACACTACTGTACAGGAAAAGGAAAGAGCCATCGCTGTCGCTGACTACTGTATAACAGGAGTCCGGATCTGCCGACGCTGGACTCGTTTCTAACCCATAGAAACTCTCTACTCTCTATTTGGCAGAAAAACTTTAGCTGTTGGGGCCCAGCCTATGCTGTTAAGAGAATTTCTGAGAATGCTACATTACCATAAGAATAGATAAATTAGTAATTACATATTAACTTATTTTTACTAAAAACCAAAGCATGAGCATGAATAGGTGAATTGCCCAGAACGTGCCCAGCCCAAGAACTGTTTCAACAGCCTATACTGTTGGGCCCCAACAGCCAAAGTTAACCCCTATTTGGCGTTTTGGTGACCGAAAAATAAGGCAAATAAGTTACCAACGGCTTGAACATTGTTCCTATGGAGAAGCAAGAATGTTGCTCGAGGGATCTAGTTTCCATAGAAAGGAAGCATAACAAAATTATGTTGAACCGCTAAATGTAGAGCATGCCTTTCTCCTGCAACTTCTCTCTTCTGAACTATCGATACAGCAACAACTAAAGTAATAAGCTAATTGTAGATGACCTACAAGTAGGGGCGTAAATTGGACTGGATTTGATCCAATCCAATCTAGTCCATTATAAATGGACCAGGTCCAATCCAATCCAATGAATGTTTTAGACCAATTTGGACCAGTCCAATTCAATGTCTGGATTGTCCAATCTGTTCAAATTCATTTTGATTTAGATTAGTTTCAACTCAAACTTGTTCCATTGACACATATTCTTTCTTATCTTATATCAATGGACCAGATATTGGCTTAATCCAACACAATCCAATATAAATTTGTTATGGACGGACCAGGTCCAATTCAATCTCATAAATATTTTGGACTGGATTGGTCCAATCCAATGTCTTGTTGGTCTGTCCAATCCGTCCAAATTGATTTTGGATTGGACGGGTCCAATCCAAAACCGCTCCATTGACAGCCTTACCTACAAGACGACTTGAAAAGCCTTACTTACCATTCTTGTGATTCCACATAACTGGTAATTCCATTTCACTTCCCAGGCTCCTAGCAACATCTTAGCATGAGCTTGAAGTTGAGAATTCATGTTCATGTAGGGTATGTACATAGCATGAACACTTTAAGTCTGTAACCATTTATTTCCACCTTATGATTGAAAGATAATGATTTCTAATAACAAACCACAAAAAATTAGAAAATATTTATTCTATAATACTCGGTTACTTGCAATTTACAGAGAGGGTTGCCTTGGTTACATAAATGCTATAACCAGAGCAGAGATAAAAGCAAGAGAGGCCAAAGATGAGAGAAATGGTCACGGTGTTTGCCATAATTAAGATTAATATTACAAGTACTTGATCAGCGCCCAAATAACCACAGCCAAAATCACAATTCCAATTACTGCCAAGAGCATGCACATGCAGGAGCAACCCCCCTTGGTCCGCTTATTCAGGATTGCCAGTCGCTTTTGCATTCTCTGCCACAATAAGAAAAATTTAAAAGAATGAAGAAAACTTTAATAGTTCATCCAAAGGGAAATGATGAGAGATCTTGATTCAAGAAATGGTAACAGAAAAACATAACATCTATCTGCCAGCATTAGCGACTTCTCAAAAGATAATTTTTCCACAAGAGACATCGAGTCCTAAGAACAGAAATGGAGCAGCAATCTTCATTGAATCTTCTGCTAACAAACTTTGAGATGAAGGTACTTACCCAATTTATTCCATCAAATATTTGGGGTTAAAGAGTTTGATTTCCACACAAGTAGACCCCAGCGGTTAGGGATTTTGATTTTTCTCCAAAGTATTCTTTTCCGTAATGCAAAATTTTTTCTTTTCAGGTTATTACAAATATAAAGTGGAAATGATCTATCCCTTCTTGCTTATAAGAAATGTCCCCCAACCAAAAGAACAAAACCTCCAGTCATTTTGTTCATGTATGCCAACCTCACTAAGCTAATAATGAATGATTGAAAATCATAGAGATATTAAGTCTAACCTGTAGCCTGGAGTCTGTTGAGTCCACGTGTTCATCCAATGTATCCTGCACAATAGAGCAGCAGACATAAGATTCAGCAATTAATATAGACATTTGGAAAAGGAAATGACCCATAGACAGAAAACATACAAGGAGCCTAGTATGTAGGCTGAGTTCCTCGTTCACTGCCAATGCAATATGTTTAGTGCTTAATACTGTCTCCTCCAATTTCTCAAGGCCTTCATCTTGTTCTGCTTCCAGTCCAATACCACACGTGTTCAGATAGGCAAACCTAATGATAATAAAGAATATGAAAGAAGAATGTTCTCTGATGAAATCGTGAGAACTTACCTTTCATAATTTGTCGTTGAAGGCCCACATGGCCGTAATTGTCCAAGCCAGTTGTTCTGCTCATGACATCTGTTGGCTTTGTATCTGGTCCTAGCAAGCTGTCTCTGTTAGCAAAATTGGACATGTTCAATGTGGAAGCCATTTGGTTGGCTTTTGATCTGAAATTTGCAAGCATATCCTGACGTCGATGCATCTCCTTCTCTGTTCTGTCCATTGGAATGAAACAGAGCATAAACAAGATCAAGAAACAGAGTTATTTTTCAATGAAAAAAACAGCTTAAGAGCTACTGAGTTCAGATAATAAACTCAAATTTACAACACCAGAGTATTGTGGGAATGACAAAATTTGATCCCATCTGTCTAACCTGATCGGAGTTATTGAAGTCCAGTTGGGGGAACATGGATACAATAATTATGTTAATAACTGACACCCAAATCTAAATGATATGCATGCTCAACCATGTTGACAAATATGGGTTCATCATCATCTAAGCCTTATCCAAGCTATATGGGGTAAACTACATGAATCCTGTTTTCCCTTGCATTATCCATTGTTTAAATCATTTCTTGCTACTTCAACCCATTATATTTTTTGATCTTCCTCTAGCCCTTCTAGTCCCTTGAACTTGGTTCCTTCAAATATTTAAAATAGAAATGCCTACTTTTTGATTGGTAACAGATCAAAAAGCTTTATTAGAAACAACTGAAATTAGTACAGATAAAACAAAACAAAGTTGGGCTTTCCCCAAAGAAGCATGAACGGAGGTAGCCCCCATGCTACTGCCTTGATCTCCCCTAACAATACATAACTAATCCCCAAAAATAAATTAAAACTTAATCCAGAGGGGGCTAGGTTCCCAATAAAGTTCATGTCTCTCCACAACTGCCCTAGTAGCAGAATTTGCCAATGAATTTGCTGATCTCAGGACTACTTGAACAAGCGGTTCAGTTTTTTTTTTTTTTTTCAGTAATCCAGAATATCATTTCATAGAGCAAACAAACTACAGAACACCAACAAACAACAAGAAGAACTCAACAAACTAACAGTAAAGCCAAGAAACCAAACACAGACAAGAGATAGCATACCAACACACTACAACCCAGACACATTACAAACTCAGACAAAAACTGCTTATGACTCCTATTACTACTGCTAGAGACACCCAGAAATTCCAGATTAACAATGTTTGACGACCAAAAAGGAAAAACATCAAAATAGAACAACCTAAACTTAAGACCAGATTTTGCAATGGCATGAGCAGCACTATTTGGGCTTCTCTAGTCCATTTGAAAGTGATTTCCCTGTTCTTGCACAATGCAGAAATATCTTTACACAAAAACCAAGATTGTCAAAGAACACTCCTTGCTTGGATCTTGCAGATAGCTGATGACTTGAAAGTCACCACTTTCTACAATAGCTCTATTCCAATCCGAACTGACCAGAACCTTCACTGCTTCCAAAATAGCTACAGCTTCTGCCATTAAGGGAGATGAAGCCTTTCACGTGTCTCGATTGCCCAAGTTGACTATTGCTGTCTTTAATCCACTAAATAATCACTTTGAACCCCTCCAAGAGTGCTAAGCTTTAATATAGTTTCCAACCCCAATAGGGTCCATGATTATTTCTAAAAGCTCCTCTAGTTCCAGACCTCCCTGGGTTGCATAGACTACCTGAAATTTAATTGGATAGAATTTGGAATGTTTCTAGTTGAAAATAAGGACACAGACTGCCATCCTCTCAGTATGTCATTTGAATTGAAAACCTTGAATTATTCCTTTGTTAAGAACCAATGTGATACCCCAAATATAAATTAGTTCAATAAAATATTCAAACCTTCTGAGGATTGCTCTGTGTTGGGGAAAATTTTAGCATATATCTTTTTTCTTTTGAGAAGATAACTTATTTCTCAAAAAAGAACAAAAAAGAAAAAAAAAAAAAAAACTTATACTATCCATCAATGTTTAAAAACATGGAGGCATGAGGACCTTAGGATGCATGAGGCTTAATGCTCATTGGCTACCAATTCAAAAAAAAACCAACTTGCCTTGGCTTCTGTGTAGACTGTAAAAGTTAAATCAAGGTATTGGAATCATATAATGTAAGCTTGTTAGTTTTTTCCTTTAATCTTATACACATGCTCTTACACTAGGATACTTAACCCACATGAGTTACCAATTTTTTCTAAAAGAAATCCAACTGATATGAGAAGAAATTAGAACATGCATGACAAGGGCATCTATCTATCTATAGTGTGTGTGTGTAAGATTCCAATGAGATAATAATACAATGCAGATCAGATTCTTGAGGAAACTAACAACAGAAAAGCTTGCAAATTACATAAAGAAACCTTAACTATAATAAAGCACTTACATAGGTTGCTTGCTTGGTAGCTTTGATAAGATAGACTGCAAGCTATCTAGTCTGGTCCCTAGGATTGTAATCTTCCTTCTAATGGCTGATGAGTGACGTTGTGTTTCTGGTCCTGATGGGGGAAAAGAACCTCTTTCAGAGATCATGCCATTGATGTCATCAGCAAGCTTTGATGCTTCACTAAATTCCTTCATCCATGAATCTGAAGAAGATGCCATTGCAACTGAAAGAAACGGAATTAACTAGATATGAGTAAACATTCCAAGATGAACACATATAAGCCCCAACTATATTTATGAAGATCCAAAATAGAAACATTTAGGGCCGTGGGCCAGCACAGTGAAGCCATAAAATAGGACCGTGCTGGCATGACCAATTTTATTGTATTTTTCAATTTCATTTTATTATTTCATATATAAACCATTGTATACATCAAAATTCATATTGAATAAAAATTTAAGATGTTTTTTTTCAATTTCTTGTCTATCTTGTTAATTTATTTTAGCTTTTCATTTTTTTTTACAACTCCAGGCATGTACTAGAATATACACATGCATCTTTTATCATGATATGCCTGGTATAGACATTGTTGTACCTCAAGAAAATTTTCTGCAATACAATTCCAACCATAACCATCCTTCCCATGGTTATTTGGTTATGGGCTTAATTTTGTCCAGCATCAAGCCTCCTACTACTGAAAATGTAATCCATCTACTACACCAATAAGAATATTCTGAATTCCAGCATATTTATCCAATACATGGTTTTCTTTCTATCCTTTTTTCCGTTGGCATCCAATACATGGTTTTCTATTTAAAAAGAAAAAGAAAGAATTCTGTAAGTTAAAAGCTTCAAAATTGTGTGTACTTTCCATCTTCAAATCTGCAATTCCAGACATTAATGCTTCTAACAATATAACTTCAAATGGTTATAAAGACATATCAAGTAATTTCACACATTCAGGTTTAGATACTTCCCAGAAAGTCATCCATCCAACCTCTTTAAAAGTTGCCACTTTATTGTTTCCGCAGTTGGATAACAACACAAACCAGAAAGGAGTTTAGCAACCACAAGTGCTCAACCAGGGAAACACAGACGCGAGAAAACGCAAAACAAGCCAGGCACGACTACTGAACTAAGAAAATTCTAGATTCTACTAGCACGAACAATTAATGACTCCCTAACAGATTTCCTCCCTTATCTAAAACAAATCAGCCAATGCCATTAACCATAGTCCAAATAATCCTGCTGCTAGTTAAATCAATTGCCCAACAAATATTTTCTAGCAACTAGTAACCAGACCGGCAATCACCTTCTTAACTACATTTAGCTAAACGGAGCGCAAAAACTCTAAACAATCCTGCAAAGTCCTAAATATAGAGACAAGAAAAATTTAACACCCTAGTAATGAATCGGCTACCCACCGATCACACAAATCCTACAAAAATTACGTAAATTTCAGAAACCAAAGCAAAAAAACCAATCTCAAGATTATTCGAGAATTCAACAGATGGAGATCGTCATTATGAACTTCCATATGGAAACATGGAAGGATCAAGATTATACAGAAAGAAACATAAATTACCTACGCGTTGGAACGGAATCTGAATTCGGTAGGTAGAGGGGAGATGATCGATTGATCAATAGTGGTTTCAGACTGTCCTTGTTAGTCCGGTGAGGTAGACAGCGAGATTTGAGACGACACGCGAAACCGACGCCACCGATATCCGGCAGAGTTCGTCTGAGCTTCGTCGTCCAATTTGGAAAAAGCGAAATTCCTTAATAATGACTATAGTTAACGGAGGGAAAGAGACTAGTTCTACCCTGAGTGGGAATCAAGTCCTCTGTTTCCAAGGAAACAGGGATTCCCTATTCCGAGCCAGTACCATTCAGACACGTCACGACACTCGTGTAACACGTGATCGCTTTCTTATGCGGAAAATATGGAAATAAGAAACAGGGAGAAGAGAGGGAAAGCCATACCTGAACTTGGCTCTGCAAACGTTGTCTGCTTCTTCGTTGCTCGACTTCTCTCCCTTTTTCCTTTCAAATCGTTGGAAGAAGCAACAATTTGCGAAACAGAAATTGCTATGCCGAGAAGAAGAGAAGAAGGAAAAGATTAAAGGCTAGAAATAGAGTAGAACTCTAGAAGTTGGCGTCGTCCGGACTCCAGCCTCCAGGCTCTCCAGAGTCCAGCCTCCAGACTCCAGAGAGAAAGCAAGGCACTAAAGGCGGTCCGTATGATGTTCTCCTACTCTAACTCTCAAATTTAAAGTGTAGTTCCATCCAACCGTTTAATAGGAATCTTTTGTCTTCGATTTGCCATTTCTTCTGGCAAGGTGAATACATCACATCAGTCCTAAAAGTTATCCAACGGATATAGCGCTCCAAATTAGCAAGCCGTGAATTGGTCTAAATAGTGTTTTCTATATTTTGTTGACCATGGCGGTCGAACCGATGCCGGTTAATCTGGGAAGCTAACTGCATCCCGGGTTTGGGACGGTTGTGATCTTCTTATTAGTTATTAATCGACAAATTATACGGTTCAACCGTTCGCGAACAACCCGGTGGACGTCCGATTCGGTTTTTAAGACATTGGGAGGTCTTCACACCATCACATGAGGGTTGGGCCCTTTCTAACAAATGGATTAGTATTTATATGATCCATACCACTACAATGTGGGCCATGGAGTATGGGTGTCAAGTGGATATAGGGTGTAAGTGGGCCTGACTGTGGGCTTTTAAAAGTAAAATAAAAAGAGTGATGTCGCGAAAAGCTCGAGCTGTAACCTGTAATGGACCACTTTTAGCTCTGGCTTTGTAAGGTATGCTCCACAACACATAGAAAGTCTAAGAAGTTATGTTTACTGAAAAAGCTAGAATTCCTATATGTTTTTGATGGTGTGCAATTCGGCTGGTCCTAGCTGTCAACGATCTTGTCTCTTTACGGAGCTACAGGGAGCCTAAAACAGAGAAGATGAGGAAGCTCCGGGAGGAACCCGATATGAATGCTCCGAAGCTCAAGTTAGAATTCTTTAAAAGGCAAGATAAAACCAGATGGCGCAAAGTTCACGTACCTTGTTCTTGGGGGTAGGGAGCCTTTTATAGCCACCTCGTGCACTCACTCTTAAGCTTCTGTCAGGTCGGGTACGATTACCTCTAGTCTCCTGCCAGTTCGGGTGTCATCCCCTCTGCTGGTCAGAACCGCCACTGCTCTCTTTTGTCGGAGTCGTCTCTGTGATTGGCAATGATGGTGGCAGGTGGCGGTGGTAGGTGACCGTTGAATTGCGGCTGTCAAGCGTCAGATCCCAAGTCAGTCAAATGCGTCGCCCTTGGATACGGACCTCCTCAGTGTCAGGTATGGTACGTTTGTTCAGTTCGGCGTCTCGGAGGCGAAGTGCTGGAGTGGCGAACGAGGTGAAGTCTTGAGTTCGGATAGGGGAGTGTCCCGAACTGCCATGAGGCGGGCCAGTTTGAGTCACTGCCTTGTGTGGCTCGGGGCCAAAGGAAGAGTTCGGGCTCCTCGTAGGGAGTTCAGGCTCCTTGAAGGGAGTTCGAACTGCTGGTTTCTTCCTTTTGGTGCTTGCGCCCTGGGTGCGCTGTTGTGCCGAGCTATTTGCTTTTGCCACGTGGAGTGATTGCGATGTCGGGCCAAATCTTCCTTCATCAATTGCCCCCCACTCCTTGCGCTAAGGGTCCTGCCCTGGCGCGGGGAGTTCGCAAGGTGTCAGGTGGATTTGCCCCGTATTTTGAATCTTGGTTCTGATGGCGCAAGGTGCGTTGTCAGGGTTCCTTAGGTTTCTTTAAGCGCCCAAAAGGTGGGAAACGTGCCGACCTGCCTGAACGCTGATAGACGTGACGGCGCGCGCTTTATTTCGAAATTTCAAAAAGCGTGCCGCTTGGGAGACGTGACAGCAGGCGTCTTTTCAAATTTGAAAACGTGCCGCTGCCGCTTTTATTGTGAGGAGACGTGCGCTGGCGTTCCGTCAGTTTCGAAAAGACATGCGCCGACGCTTTGTCAGTTTCAGGAAGACGTGCACCAATCACGTCTCGGTCTCAGGGGACATGCGGTCAGTGCGACTGTGGGCCGTCGGATTGGCTTTGATCTAAGTCGTCGCTTTTCGGTCACTGTGAGTATAAATAGCGGGGGGGGGGGACCCAGTCGTTGTCACTTCTGTATTTCTCTCGAGCTCGCGTCCAGGTTTTTTCAGTTCGCATCCAGGCTTTTTCAGTTCGCGTTCAAGGTTTTTTGCTCGTCTGAGCTCCCATGGTCTATAGCCTTTTTCCGAGTGAGTACTTTCCTGGAATCCATCTTACTCCCCGATGTCTAGCTTGGATAGCTCAGATAGTCCTTCAAGTGGGTTTGATGCAGGTTCTACGAACCGAGTTGCATCCCCTGATAGCTCTAGCGAGCCGGAGGTAGAGCTCGAGGAAGAGTTCAAACTCGTAGGCCGAGGCGCCTCGGGTAGTTTGGCGTCCACCTCTCGTCGGGGTCGAATGTTAGACAAGTTTGGCCCTTTGACCATGATGCTTGAGGGGCTCCAATCCCTTATTACCTACTATAACTTGCCCGGGGAGTACGCTTATTTCATACCTTCGGGTAGCTTTCCTTGGGAACACGGTCCTGATGAGATCGTGATATTCCGGGAGCAGCTCATCACAGGGCTGCGATTGCCTTTCCATCCCCTCCTTGTCGAAGTCTTGAACCACTTCGGCGTGACGATCGGCCAGCTTCACCCGAACTCCATTCGAAATTTGGTGGGGACAATCTCCTTATTTTGTGAAGAGAGCTTTCCTTCGGACTTAGAGGTTTTTTCTTCAATCTTAATGCTTAAGAAGCAAGCGGGTACCCTCCTCGGGCGTAGGCGGGCATATTACTTGTCTCCTCGCCCGGGATTTAAGCTTTTACATGAACTCCCCAACAAGGTCCCGGCATGGAAGCGGGACTATTTCGGGGTGCGAAGTGTGCTGGGGTGGCCGTTTTAGACCGGGTGGGGGATGGCCGCTCCTGATTTCGGGGTCACGCTTGACAAAGAGACAGCGAAGGGCCTCCGACAATGGGTGCGGCTTGGGCTGAAGTGTCAATAGTATCTGACAGAGGCCAAGCTCATTGCGGCCGGCCTGAGCTCGGATAGGTTCTTCACTTAGAGATTCTGTCTTGTTGTCTTTCTTGCTTTTTTCTGATGGCAAACTTCTTTTCGCATGTGTGATGGACTTTCGAGCGACCCGTGGTGGGCACTTGTTCCAAGGCATGAAGAGGCGGAAGCGGGTTGCTAAGTGAACTCGCGCCGAGTTGCCCCGGGATGCGGAGCACGAGGTGCCGGACTATCCGTCAGAAGATCTACCTAGGGAGCCCGAGATGGTTCCTCCAATGCAGGAGCCAACAGGGGTCCCTTATGCTGAGACTACTTACACAGGGGCTTCTACATACTCTGGTGCTCCTGCTAACTCTGGGTCTGCTCATACGCGAGCTGGGCCCTCAGGCTCAAGGGCCCCGGGGGATTTCAGGAGTGTGCTGTCGCCGACCCATGCTCTTTAAAAGAGTAAGGAGGCCATTTTCCCCGAGGAGGTCGCGACGTGGACTGATCTCCCTCTACATCAGGTGGCCTGTCGTGCTGTTACCCATGCCATGGTGGTAAGTGATCTCCCTTTTTTAGAGCTCTTTGGCTTTCGTTTTGTTGGTTCTTTTGATCACTCGGTTCTTTTTGGTAGGTGAAGTATTCTATTCACGCCTTGGCGGTCCAGGTGGAGAGGAGCTCGAGGCAGGCGCGAGCTGCCGATGAGGCTCTTCGCGCTGCTGAGACGACTTCGCGAGCTGCTGAAGGGGCTGCTCATGCTGCCGAGGCTGCTACTCGTGCTGCCGAGGAGGCTGCTCGTTTTGCACGGATCAGGCAGGCGAGGTCTCAGAGAGATGCCGAGGCCATGGGAGTTGTGGTGAAGCACATGCCGGACTTGAGTCTGGATCTGCAGCATCAGGTTGAGTACCTTCAGGGAGATGCCAAGAAGATGCCAAGGTACCGAAGATGCCAAGAAGAAGATTGTCGATGAGTACATTGCTTCGTCGGGCTTTGACGATCTGATGGTGGATTCATACATGAGGGGTTTTAAACTAAGCCGGTGGATGATCTAGAATACGTACCCCGAGCTCGATATTAGCGTCATATCCACTTCGCGCATAACTCAGGAGATGGCCAATGCTACTGATGGTGAGCCAGATTCCGAGGGCGAGGTAGGGCCTTCGGGTATCGTTGAAGTGCCTTCTGATAATGAAGAAGTAGCTCCGGGCTTGTAAATTTTTTTTTTGAAATGTACTACCTTACTTTGAAATGGAATGAGTTTCTTTTGGTTAAGTGTTGGTTGTTCTTTCTCCCGAACTGAACGTATTTGCCGAACTGACCATACGTTCGATCTGTTTCCTGCCCGGGTTACCGCACTCACGCGGCCTGTTTTGGTGGTGATTTTATCCACTTCGCTTGGTGGTCTATAGGTAGTATAGCCTTAGGTTGACAATGTTCCATGCTCGGGGTACTTTCTTACCCACTAAGGTTTCGAGCTCGTATGCCCCTCCCGAGTGCTTTCTTTACTCTATAGGGTCCTTCCCAATTTGGTCCGAGTTTGCCCATGCTGGGTTCGGGTACCATGATCTTACGGAGAACCAGGTCGCCAACACGGAAGCTCCTCTTCTTTACTCTGGCATTATAGTACCGAGCTACTTTTTGCTGGTAGGCCGCTGTTCGGATGTGCGCGAGGTCTCTTACCTCATCCAGCAGGTCGAGGTTGGTGCATAATTCGTCTTCGTTTGTTTGGTCGTCATATGCTTCTAGTCGCAGTGTAGGTATTTCGATTTCCGCCGGGATTACCGCTTCGGTGCCGTAGGTGAGGTTAAAGGGGGTGTCTCCCGTGGCGGTTTTTTCCGTAGTTCGGTGAGCCCACAGGACACTTGGTAGCTCGTCCGCCCACAACCCTTTAACTCGGTCTAGTCGTGCTTTTAATCCGCGGAGGATGGCTCTGTTCATTACTTCTGTCTTACCGTTTGCCTGCGGGTGTGCGACCGACGTGAAGTTCTTACGAATTCCCATATTTTGGCACCATTCTTGGAACTTGATATCCTCGAACTATTTGCCGTTGTCGGAGATCAGTACCGGAGGTAGCCCGAAGCGACATACTATGTTCTTCCAAAAGAAGTTCTGTATGTTTCAGGCTGTAACTGTTGCTAGAGGTTCAGCTTCTATCCACTTTGTGAAGTAATCTACTGCCACCACTAGGAACTTTCTCCCACCTGTTGCTGGCAGGAATGGCCCTAGAAGGTCGATGTCCCATTGTGCAAAGGGCCATGGACTGGTGAGGTACTTGAGGTCGGCAGTAGGCTGATGGTGGATATTGGCATGCATCTAACACTTGTCGCATTTTCTGACGAGCTCGACGGCTTTTGCCTTCATCGTTGGCCAGGTGTCCGCCGCACAGGTGTCCGCCGCACAGACCTTCATGAGTGTCGCGGAGTACGAGCTCGGCTTCGACAAGTCGCAAGCAACACAGGTAGGGGAGCGTTTAGGATCATCGGTACAACCGTTCGTCTATTATGACGTATTTGGCTGCCTGGCGCTGCACCCTCTTGGCTGCATTGCGGTCCGCAGGGAGGGTTCCATCTAGCAGGAAGCTCACGAGTGGGTCGATCCATCTCGGCTCTGCTTCAAGGACGGGAGCGACCTCTTCTGCTCCATCGAGAATGCTGGGCCGAGGTAAGTCCTCTATGTACACGGTTCTCATGGCGTTGTGACTCGTGCTGGCTAACCGGGACAGGGCGTCGGCCTCAGTGTTCTCTGACCTCGGGATTTGCCTGATGAAGTGTGACTGGAAGTTGAGCTACTTTTGCCAAGTATGCAATCATAGTGAGCTCGCGTGCTTCGTACTCGCCTATAACCTGGTTGACCACGAGCTGGGAATCACTGCAGATAACTACGTGCTTTGCTCTGACCTTGTGCGCTAGGTTCAGCCCGGCTTTCAGTGCCTCGTACTCCGCCTCGTTGTTGGATGCCGCGAACTCAAAGCGTAGCGCGTATTCCAATTTCGTTCCGCTCGGGCCGCATAGCACTATTCTAGCCCCGCTGCCCTACTGGTTCAAGGAGTCATCTACGTGAAGGATCCAGGGCTCCTCATCCCAGTTCGCGTTTGGCCCAACTAGGAGAGATGCTACACTGGCTGCTACTTCACGGGGTTCAGACTCTATTGGCTTGGGAGCTCCGAGCTCGCCCGAACTGGGGATCTCGGGCTCGACCGGCTCAGGGGCTTCGAGGCTAAACGTGCATTCGGCGATAAAATCTGCCAAGGCTTGGGCCTTAATAGCAGTTCTTGGCTTGTACTGGAGGTCGTACTCGCTGAGTTCGATGGCCCATTTTGTCAGTCGACCGGAAACCTCGGCCTTGAGTAAAACTTGCCTCAAAGGTTTGTCAGTCAGGACGATGACGGTGTGAGCCTGGAAGTACGGGCGGAGTTTCTAAGCTGCTATCACCATTGCGTATGCTAGCTTTTCTATCTGCGGGTATGTTGTCTCTGCTCCCTGCAAAATTTTACTAACATAATAGATGGGTTGTTGGACCTGGTCTGCTTCTTTTATTAGTACCGAACTGACCACCTCGTCGCTTGCCGAGAGGTACAGTTCTAAGACCTCGCCTCCTCGGGCCGGGCTAAGGTTGGCACACTAGCGAGGTAGCTTTTTAGCTCGTCAAACGCGAGCTGGCAGTCTCGGGTCCACTCGAACCCTTTGCCTTTGACTGTTTTGAAGAAGGGCAGGCAGCGGTCTGCTGATTTGGACATGAAGCGGCTTAGAGCAACTATGCAGTCGTTTAGCCTCTGAACTTCTTTTACTTTCCGGGGTGGTCTCATATCTAGGATGGCTTTTATCTTGTCCGGGTTGGCCTCAATACCGCGCCGGTTGACAATGTTCCCTAGGAACTTGCCCGAGGTGACACCGAAGACACATTTGTTAGGGTTCAGTTTCATACTAAATTGACGCAGGATTTGGAAGACAGAATCTAGGTCTTGTATTAATTCCTGTGAAAACTGCATCTTGACGACCATGTCGTCTACATAACATTCTATCTTCGTGCCAATCAAGGGCCGAAACAGTCTATTTACAAGTCTTTGGAAGGTTGCCCTGGCATTTTTTAATCCGAAGGGCATGACCTTGTAGCAGTACAGGCCGAACTCGGTTACGAAGCTAGTTTTTTCCTCATCGAACTGGTCCATCCCGATTTGGTTGTAGCCCGAGTAGGCGTCCAGGAAGCTTAGCAACTCATGTCCCGAGGTCTCGTCCACTAGGCGGTCAATTCTGGGGCGGGGGAAGCAATCTTTCGGGCAAGCTCAGTTCAGGTCGGTGTAGTTGACGCACATGCGCCACTTGCCGTTTACCTTTTTCACCAGCACTGGGTTGGCTACCCAGCTCGGGTAATGGACTTACCTTATGAAATCTGCTGCAAGGAGCTTTTCGACCTCCTCGTCGACCGCCCTCCAGCGCTCTGGGGCTAAGTTGCATTTCTTCTGTCTAACGGGTCTGATTACAGGGTCAGTATTAAGTTTTTGAGTTATCAGGCTGGGGTTAATATCGGGCATGTCGGCTGCGGACCAGGCAAAAATATCTAAATTTTGAAGTAAAAAACTCACCAGTTCGGTTCATGGTGGTTTCTCGACGAAAGCACCGATCGGTAGTGTGTGGGCTGGGTCTGTAGCCGAAGTCGGGACTACGACCGTTTCCTCTGTGGGCGAAGCTCGTTCCTCGCCTTGCTTCGTAGGCCGCTCCAGTTCAAGGTTGTCGGCCACCTAGGTTTTTCCCTTCACGGCGGCAACATAACACTTGCGGGACTCGAGCTGGTCGCCCCGCGCTACCCCCACACCGAAGTCTGTAGGAAACTTCATTGCCAAATAGTATGTGGAGACCACTGCCCGCAGGATATGCGTAATTGGCCGCCCTATTATGGCATTGTATGGGGAGGGGGTCGCGACTACCAGGAAATCATGGTTGAGTCTGACCGCACAAGGCCATGTGCCGACTTCCACAGGTACTGTTATTTTTCCGAGGGGCCTAACTTCCTCTCCGCTGAAACCCACCAGAGGAGTGATCGCGGGCTTCAGCTCGCTCCTCTGTAACTGTAGCTGGTCAAATGCTGACTTGAAGAGGATGTCCGCTAAGCTGCCCGAATCTACAAGTACGCACCTGACCTCGAAGTCGTTGATCCTTAGTTTAATGACAAGCACGCCATCGTGGGGGTAGTGGGCCCCTCGCGCATCGTCTTCCGTGAAGAAGATCGGCTCTTCAGTCTTTGGTCTTTTTGGGTGGTTCTGTTCCTCGAGGGCCACTTCGCGAATTGACGTCCGGGCCGCTGCCGAAGTACACCCTGCTACCACCGAACCTCCCACAATTACATGGATGGTTTCCCGAACTGGCCTCTCTTTCGGAGGTTGTCGCTGCAACGGTTCAGCTGGTCTACTGCTAGATTCCGGGGCATCCTTTCCGTGCTCCCCTTGCCAACCTGCCTTATTGTTGTTATTATTGTCATGCTGTACAAAATTCCTTAAGTATCCACGACGGATGAGTCCCTCTATCTCGTCCCGGAGATTATTACACTGTTTGGTACTATGACCGTGGTCTCTATGGAAACTACAGTACAAATTCTTATTTCTCTCGTTCGGATTTCCCTTTAGGCGAGGTGGCCACTTTACGTATGGGGCGTCCTTGATCGTCATTAAGATCTCGGTCCGCCTCGTGTTTAATGGCGTGTAATCCGTCGGAACTGCTAAGGGAGCTCGGAACAACTGGTTCGGCTTCGGCTCCCGAGCCGGGTTTTTTCTGTTGACTGGGTTGGAGGGCTTGCCTTCCCTCTTTCTTTTCTCGTTCCCGCTTTCGGTTCGTTGGTTGATTTCTTCCTCTATTCTCATGAACTTATCCGCGAGCTTGAGGAATTTGGCCACGGTTGCAGGCTGGTTAGCTACCATGTGCCATTTGAACGCTTTGTGCGTTACTCCTCTCTTGGCCGCCGCGAGCTGCACCGCGGGGTCTAACCGCGGTATCTGTAAGCACACTTCATTGAACTGCTTGATGTAGCCCCGGATGGATTCTCCTTCTCTTTGGACTACTCCGAAGATGCTTTCCTCTGTTCTGGGACACCGCTTGCTGGTGACAAAGTGTGCAGTGAAGACCTGCACGAACTGGGCCCAGCACCTTATCGACCCGGGGGCCAGGTTCCTGTACCAAGTGCGGGCTACCCCCCTGAAGGTGGTGGTGAAGGCCACGCACATGCACGATTCACTGGCCCTGGCGAGGTGCATTTGGAACTGAAAAGCGTTAACGTGGTCGTTGGGGTCGAAGGACCCATCATACTTGTCCAAAGGTGGGAGCTTGAAATTTCTAGGCATGGGGACTGCCAGGAGTTCTGATGCAAGGGGGGAAGGAACTGAGAGAATCGGGGCAGCTCTTACCTCATTCGAGCTCGTCTCTTCCTTACCTCTGAGCTTGGGCAGGACACGGGTGGCAGTTCGTCGACTTCGCCGGCGCCTTCGTTGTTGAGTGGGCCTGGTACTGGCGCTGCTGGCCTCTGTGTTGCCGAGCTCGATGGGCCTGGGATGCTGAGTCTGCTGCCAGGGCGCCAAATCGGTTTTCCGTGAGCGGGAACTCGGGTTTGGAGCGCCGAGGTGCTGACCTTGCGGGCGAGGTTTCTGACCCGCCTGCGAGCTGCGAGGCGGGGGGTGATTTTTCTCTCTCTTCAGCCTGGGGACGAGGCTTGGCTGTTAGGGGGGTTCTGGGGCCAGGAGGTTTCTCCCTAGTGAGGGCGTCCACCCTGAGGGGAGGCCTTAACCGTCTTTGGGGCAGGATGCCGAGGTGGAAGCAGTGACTGGTTCAATGGTAGTTGGAGGAGCTGTTGCTGATAATGATGTTGGGAGATGTTGTGCAGTACTTGGTGCTGCTGGAGCTGGTGTTGCTGGAATTGTTGCATTTGGGCTTGCATTGCCCGCATGCATTGCATCAGGTCGTCCAACCGGTTTTGGCCGGTTGCCAGGGGGACGGCAGTTGGTTCAGTGAAGGTTGTCTCGATCGGGGGAGGAAAGGGGATGCTCATGGCAGGAAGGTTTATGGGCACCACTGCTTATGGCGCATTCAAGCTGGGGATCCCATCCACCGAAAGGGGGATGGTGAACTGTCCGACGCACACCACGGGGACTTGAAGTTGTTCCCCTGTGGTGTTTGTCTCCGTGCCACGTCCGGCGTTGCTGGAAGAAGCCATGAGTGTTGGGGTTTTTGAAGGAAAGAGGTTATGAGAGTTTATAGGGAGGCTTTTAGAAGCGTTCCCACAGACGACGCCAATTGATGGTGCGCAATCCGGCTGGTCTTAGCTGTCAACGACCTTGCCTCTGAACGGAACTACAGGGAGCCTGAAATAGAGAAGATGAGGAAGCTTCGGGAGGAACCCGGTATGAATGCTCTGAAGCTCAAGTTAGAATTCTTTAAAAGGCAAGATAAAACCAGATGGTGCAAAGTTCACGTACCTTGTTCTTGGGGGTAGGGAGCCTTTTATAGCCACCTCGTGCACTCACTCCTAAGCTTCTGCCAGGTCGGGTACAATTACCTCTGGTCTCCTGCCAGTTCGGGTGTCATCCCCTCTGCTGGTCAGAACCACCACTGCTCCCTTTTGTCGGAGCCGTCTCTACGACTGGCGATGACGGTGGCAGGTGGCGGTGGTAGGTGATCGTTGAAGTGCGGCTGTCAAGCGTCAGATCCCAAGTCAGTCAGATGTGCCGCCCTTGGATACGGACCTCCTCAATGTCAGGTATGGTACGTTTGTTCAGTTCGGCGTCTCGGAGGCGAAGTGCTGGAGTGGTGAACGAGGTGAAGTCTTGAGTTCGGATAGGGGAGTGTCTCGAACTGCCATGAGGCGGGCCAGTTCGGGTCACTGCCTTGTGTGGCTCGGGGCCAAAGGGAGAGTTTGGGCTCCTCATAGGGAGGTCGGGCTCCTCGTAGGGAGGTCGGGCTCCTCGTAGGGAGTTCAGGCTCCTTGAAGGGAGTTCGGACTGCTGGTTTCTTCCTTTTGGTGCTTGCGCCCTGGGTGCGCTGTTGTGCTGAGCTATTTGCTTTTGCCACATGGAGTGATTGCGAGATCAGGCCAAATCTTCCTTCATCAGTTTTCATTCAATCAAGAAAACGACTTTTTAGTGAAGCTAAAAGTGTATTTGAATTGAAAGGGCTTCGGCATTATCTTTACCAAAAAGTCGAATTTGCAACATATATATATAGTTTTAACTTCTGTTTTTTACCAAACAAGACTTCACGGCATTCTGAATTTCTCAGCTCATAATAGCATCAAATGGGAAAGCGGCTTAGTAAAAGCAGCTCAATCAAGTCCCGTTTTGCTGCGGATTTGGCCACAGGCGATTTGGAATTCCTTGTTGAAAATGAAAAAGGAAAAGAAGATTGATGGATAACAGGACAACCCCAAAGAGATAGTTTTGTCAACTACTGTTTGTGAAGTTGTGGTTGCAAATTCAATTAATGGTACCGTCGAAGCCACATTCATTGTTGTCGTCGTATGTCGTTTGTTTTTTCTTTTCTCTTGTTGCTAAGTATAATATCATTTTCTGAAACTTGCCTTCCGAACAAGGCTTCACCTTTGAAGTTTGAAGGCTAGACCTCGTCAAAAAATGAAAGTGGATATTCATAATCCATACCCACAAGTTTTAACAGATAGTTGGTTCAATTTCCAATGAACCGCTCATTTCCCTTTTCTTTCTTTTCTTGTTTTAATGCTCTTTTAATTAATTTTTCTAAAAAGTTTGAAAATTTGAAACTTTTCTGTGACAGGTGAACATGGGTTAGTCAATGGAGGACAAGGGTGCAATTTGGGCGGGTTGGGTTGGGGTCAGGGTCAATCTAAACCCAACCCTAAGATTCAAACCTTAGACTCAAGCTTGGTCCAAAGGTTTGAAGGTATTTTTTTGAATATGTTTTATTCGTTCATTTTATTCAGTTTAATAGTCAATTCAAGAGTAAAATAGATTATAAATATGTACAAATTTCATTAATAAATGTATATACATACATACATATATAAATGCTTTTATATAAATGAGACACATAACATGTGTGCATTTGTACATGTTTATGCATGGATGCGAGTTTAAGCTAATCATATATATAAATAACTAAATACAATTTCAGTTGTATATAATGGTATAAATATATAATATATGTAACAAATACAGAACAAAATATACAATGTAAATGTGTATAAGGATTAAAATATTGATATGCACAATACTTGAAGGGGTATCATTGAGTATTGATTTGACTAAAACACTTTGTTTTTTATTTTTATTATTTTATTTTATAATTATTAGAGGGTCCAACAGTGTGTTTTAACCAATCAAAACTCATCCATAAATTTTAATAAATAACACCTGAATCATTATCACGTTTATGCTTCTAATTTATTGGTCAGTTATTTTTCTCATATCATAGTTCAACCCTTTGTATTGATGCATGTTTTTTATTTGATTTCAAGGGCTACAAAATGGGTGTAATCCATCCCTAACCCAGGTACAGGTAGGATTCGATCCTAAGTCTTCGCCATGGTCAGTGGGTGCATCTATACGGATATGATACAGTTCATACTTTATTATACAATTTCATGTGGGCTCAGATTGTGTACGATTAGACTCGGGTTAGGCCTACCCAACTTATAGTCTATCAAGGGGAGCAACTCAAGTTAGGTTATCTCACGATAATGTCAACTCCAGCCCAACCGCATATATTAAAACCTTAATTCTACTCCAATCTGATCTTCAGCCCAAGGTTTTCATGTTTAAACAGCCTGGTCATAAAACCTCAAATTCTTTGGTATGTAAACATTCTTGCAAGACATAACCATTCATTTGCCTAGAAGCAACATATGTATCTCTTGTAGCCCTTCACCCAAAGACCGACTGGGTCAGCCCAACCCATAATATAGGGCCAAGATCAATATTTTCAATTATTTTTTCTCAGCCTCTGCTATACAATCATTCCCACATATGGGCAAACAAGAAACGATCCCATGATCATAAAACTCATAAAAATGATATAGAAAATCAGAATAAAAGGAAGAATGTCCCATCATCAATTATTTATTTATTTATTTTTGAAAAGTAAATACTATATTAATAAATAGAAAGGGAGATAAAGTCCTCAACCCTAAGTATTCCTTCTAGATAATCTGAACTAACAAAAGAAGAAGAAAAGTGATATTTAGCTAACTGGGATACCGCATGGGTTGATTTGTTAAAATGTCTATTTACATAATAAAAGGTTCCTTAATAACATCCTGGTTTTCAACAAAAGCCAATGGCATGACCAGGGAGAATTCATATGCTGCGTAAAACATTCTTATCAGTTGTTGAGCATCAGAACATAAACATACTTCTTCAAAATTCCAGTTTTGTAACCCTTGTAAAATCTGCAAAATAGCAAATAGTTCAGCTTGAATAACCGAATTAACTTGAGATGTTCATCCTCCCAATATTTTCAGACAAGTTAAATTTCGGGATAAAATAATGATGCCAAATGTAAACAAAGTCCGAATTTTCCCTGCATCCGAGAACACAATAAAATCTGTATTTTGAGATATAAGAAGAGAGTGCTTGCTATCCCTAAATTGATTTAAAGTAGATTGGGAATAAATAATACAACCCATAGTAAGTTGAAAAGAGTGTTAACCATCTTTGCAATTGACACATAGGTAAGATTTGATGGTTTTGAAAGGATTTTTCATTTCACGCAAACCAAATATGATATTGATGTAACCGTTTCTGGTCACATATCATTTTTTTTTTCGGCTAAGTACCTCGTCATCCCGTTTGTTCCTAGGTGGCCGATGACTCAGGGGCTGAAGTAGAGCTCTCTAGTGTAGTGCAACCCAACTGCTCCCTACAAGAGATGATCTGCTCATCTTTGTGGACGGTGGGAACTAAGGAACTCATCCTCCCTGCAGGAGACGATCTACTCATCTTTGTAGACGGTGGACATGGTTGATCTGCAAGAATTGAATCAGAGGACCCAGGGGTGTTTATCCGACGAGGTCACTCCGATGTCTAAGTCAACACCTAATAGTGAGCTGAAAATGATATTTTGAGAATGGGAGAGGTGAGAGTAGAGAATACGCGTCATTTTCCCTCTCTTCGCCCCTGGGGGGTGAGGCCTTTATATATTGGAGTCCTCGTGGGTTTGGTGGAGCAGTTCCTGAATTCCCGCTATGATGGGACCTATTTTCGTGTTAGGTGGGGATAAAGCCACTCACCAGTAAGGCTGCCCATTTCCGCCTAAATCGGGGAGTGGGTGAGCTAATATAGCCGTTACAAGTCACAATCCCGTAAAATGCGAGGTACGGTGGTGAGCTCCTCGGGGTTGTCATGCGGTGGTCGGTCTGACTCGGAAGCGAGCTTGTCTATGAGTGCTAGGCTGCTTGGTCGCGAGCTGCCTATTGGCGATGGTGGCGAGTTGCCTGTAAGTGGCGAGCTGCCTGTAAGTAGCGAGCTGCCTGTGAGTGGCGAGTTGCCTGGTGGCGAGCTGCCTAGTGGCGAGCTGGTTGGTGGCGAGCTGCCTGTGCAGTGCCGAGTTGTCTAAGTTGCCAGGCTACACGATGGTGAGCTACCTGTGAAGTGCTGAGCTGCCTGGTTGTCACAAGGTTGCACTTAGTTATTACGAGGTGTCAGGTGCCATAATGTCATTGGAGGGCCAAATCCGCCCTTATCATTTGCCCCCCACTCCCGAGCTGAAAGTAACTCGGCGAAGGGAGTAGATTTTTCCTTTTGGCCCGTAATTCGACGAGCTCGTAAGTGCTGATTCAGTTTCTTAGGCTCTGGGAGCTGCTTGGAAGCGAGCTACTCTTAAGGTGCCAAGGTCTCTGCCAGTTCGATACTTTAGCCCTTAGGCTCTAGGAGCGACTTGTAGTCCACTCTCCTTGACTTTGCCCATGCCGACGAGGCGGCTGGGTCTTGTGCAGTATTGTAGCCCTTAGGCTTTGGGAGCGACTTGTAGTCCACTCCTGGACTTTGCCCATGCTGAAGAGGCGACTGGGTCTTATGCAATATTGTAGTCCTTAGGCTTTGGGAGCGACTCATGGTCCACTCCTGGACTTTGCCCATGCCGAAGAGGTGATTGAGTCTTATGCAGTATCGTAGCCCTTAGGCTTTGGGAGCGACTCGTAGTCCACTTATGAACTTTGCCCATGCTGAAGAGGCAATTGGGTCTTGTGCAGTATTGTAACCCTTAGGCTTTGGGAGTGACTCGTAGTCCACTCCTGAACTTTGCCCATGCCGAAGAGGCGACTGGGACTTATGCAATGCCGAGGTCTCTATTTGTGAGGAGTTGGGCTGACCAGGTGTCGAGCTGCCTGTGAGGTGCCGGGCTGACCAGGTGCCGAGCTGCCTGGTGGCGTGCTGCCTAGTGGCGAGCTGCCTAGGTGCTGAGCTGCCTGTGAGGTGCAGGGCTGACCAAGTGCCGAGCTGCCTATGAGGTGTCGAGTTGCTTGTGAGGTGCTGGGCTGACCAGGTATCGAGCTACCTGTGAGGTGCCGAGCTGCCTGTGAGGTGTAGGGCTGACTAGGTGCCGAGCTGCCTGTGAGGTGTCGAGCTGCTTGTGAGGTGTTGGGATGACCAGGTGTCGAGCTGCCTGTGGGGTGCCGAGCTGCCTAGGTGTCAAACTGCCTGTGAGGTGCTGGGCCGACCCGGTGCCAAGCTGCCTGTGAGGTGCTGGGTTGACCAGGTGCAGGGCTGCCTGTGAGGCGCCGGGCTGGATTGATGAGCTTCGTTGCATTTTAGAGACCTGGAAGGAACTAAGAATTAGAGAACCCGGGGTGGCTAACCTGGTGAGGTTGCTCCAATGGCTAAGTCAGTACTCTCATAGTAGACTACGAGTAGACCTGTTCATGGGCAGGCCGGGACGGGCTCGGGCCGGGCTTTCACTTGTCACTAATGAAAATATACTAGGCCTGAGCCCGAGCCCGAGCCCGAGCCCGAGCCCGGCCCGACCAACGGGTCTATAACTTGGGCCCGAGCCCGACCCTGGTAAAAAGCCCGAAACTCGAGCCCAAGCCCAAAGCCCGACCTAATTGAAGAAAAAAAACAATTTTCCCTATTCAAATTAGAATTAAAAATTCAGATAGTATTTTTTTCTATTTAAATGAACAATGGGCCTACAAGATGGTATTTTTCCCTTTCTTTTATATTTTAAAACACACTTTTACATTCTTAAATCAAAAAATTTATTCAAATGGAAATAATCACATAACTAATTTTAAGTTTAACATTAGGTCGGGCCAGGCCGGACTATTTTGACAAAACCCGAGCCCGGCTCGAATTTATTGCGGGCCGGGCTTTTTGGCCCGAATTTAAGCCTGCGGGCCTATAAGCTTGTTCATGCTCGTCCGAGGGTCGGGCCGGGCCGGGCCGGCCCGTCAGGCCACCCGACCCATGAACAGGTTTAACTGCGAGCTAAATATCATAGTCTGAGAGCTAGAACTTACCTACTTGCTTCTGGGGTTGGTGCCTTTATACTGGCATTGTTTAGCGTGGGCTTCACGCACCATATCCGAGATTTCTGCGAAGTCGTCTAAGTGGTTCAAGATTCCTGGAGGAATCCGCCATGCACGTTGACCACCATCCAGATCTTTCGGCACGTGGGCCAACTTCCAAGGATCGTGGGAGTGTTTGGATATGCATTCCGAATTTGTCAGTGAGAACGTCTTGCAAGTCGTCAGGTCGGCGAATGTGCCAGGTCGCCAGGTCACCAGGTCGCGCCTGTGCCAAACTGCCAGGTCGCACCTGGGCCAGGCCGCCAGGTCGCGCCAGGAGCCTTGGAAGGTCTCCAGCTAACTTTAGGTCTCCAGCTCGCACAGGAGCCTTGGAAGGCTCGACCAACAAGGGCGCCCATGTAGTCTGTTAGCCGCCAACTCTCGCGGAAGCCACAAAGAGCTCGTCTTTGTAGAGGGGACCTCGCGAAGAGGACTAGTGAGGTTTTATCTGAATTGAAAGTAAAGTGGGTAGAGCTGCTTAGTCTGTTAGCTCCCTGCGCACAATCTTTGAGTTCATAAAAAAAAAGGAAACTCTAAAGCGAAAGCTTCAGTTTCTAAAAAGTGAGGGCTTAGCTTTCTGGGAGAAGAGGACTTAGCTTTTTGCAGGATGAGAACTTAGCTTTTGGTAGGATGAGAACTTAGCTTTTTGTAGCGTGTTCCCATAGACGACACCAATTGATGTAACTGTTTCTGGTCACGTATCATTTTTTTTTGGCTAAGTACCTCGTCATCCCATTTTCTCCCAGGTAGCCGATGACTCAAGGGTTGAAGCGGAGCTCCCTAGTATAGTGCAACCCGGCTGTTCCCTGCAAGAGATGATCTGCTCATCTTTGTGGACGGCGGGAATTGAGGAACCCATCCTCCCTGCAGAAGATGATCTACTCATCTTTGTAGACGGCGGACCTGGTTGATCTGCAAGAACTGAATCAGAGCACCCAGGGGTGTTTACCCGGCGAGGTCACTCCGATGGCTAAGTCAACACTTAATAGTGAGTTGAAAATGATATTTTGAGAATGGGAGAGGTGAGAGCAGAGATTACACATCATTTTCCCTCTCTTCACCCCTAGGGGGTGAGGCCTTTATATACTGGAGTCCTCGTGGGTTTGGTGGCGCAGTTCCTGGATTCCCGCTATGATGGGACCTATTTTCGTGTTAGGTGGGGATAAAGCCACCAACCGGTAAGGTTGCCCATTTCCGCCTAAATCGGGGAGTGGGTGAGCTAATATAGTCGTTACAAGTCACAATCCTGTAAAATGCGGGGTACGGTGGTGAGCTCCTTGGGGTTGTCATGTGGTAGTCGGTCTGACTTGGAAGCGAGCTTGTCTATAAGTGCCAAGCTGCATGATGGCGAGTTGCTTGTAAGAAAGACAAAGATTTGGTGCTTTCTATGCTAGAGTTTAAGGCTTCACTTGATACAATTTGGGAAGAAAGCGTCACCAGAAACCAATCATTTTCTAATACCATAAAGGATGCATTTGAACATCTAATTAATCATTTTCTAATACCATAAAGGATGCATTTGAACAAGGCAAGCTTTGTTCATTGGCCTCTTTTGTATTGTTAATGCAATCTCATTATCGGCTCTGGTGGTGTTTGTGGAGTAGATATTTGAGATCACAGGCTAATAATTGTTCAAGATATTCTCATTAGTGCTCACTGCCCAGAAGTGGAGTTGTGACATGAGCAAATTGGGGTGCCAAAGTAAAAGCTCCAAAGTTTTGGTGCGTTTATGAGTGTTCTACAAATTTTACTTCTAGCTAAGTTTTAACTATTGTGTTTTTGTGCATATGTATTTCTACACCAACTACTTACTAATGTCTGGCATATAGTTAGCTAACAACCATGTAGTGGGATTTTGAAGCAAGTGGACTCGAATGGTGTGCTTTTCTGTTAGTCATAATTTGCAAGGGCATAAAAATGTTTATGTTGGAATTTTACATGTCTTTGGACATCTTTGTCATTGAAAGTATGATCCTCTCTTGTGCAGAGATAGATTGCCAAGCCTACTTCAAAGATTGGCCTTCACATCTGATTCTTCATCTTCTTTTATAGTAATGTGAGTTCTATTGTAAAGTTCATTAATAGTTTTGTTCTTTTGTATAATATTTATGTTTCATGTCAACAGGATTTTGATATTTGGAAGTAAATATAGCTCAGATCTATTTAGAAGAACGATTCTTTTGTATCATATAGCTCATATATATCTATGTACAATAATCTCATGTGAACAATTCTTACAATCTTACTATAAAATTTATTCTATTTAGGACAAATTTGAAGTCTCATACTTAAATGTTTTGGCATTTAATTTCTTGACGGCCATTTACTTAATTGGAATTTGAGTAATACTATTTTTGATCTCTCACTCTCACTCTCTCTCTCTCTCACACACACACATGAGAAGTAGCCAGAATTTGTCTAGCAGAACAACATGAACACAACACCTTGTCAATCCACGGTCTCACCCTACTAAATGAAACACCATATCTTTGTTAAACATATAAATAAACATCTTAAAGGAGTAAGAAATTGAACTTTTTATTATTAAAGGATTTAAACTCTACCAACAAAGATCAGAAAAAAAAATTGGATAGGTCAAGTAGGTTGGAAATATGAATTGAAATTTGTTAGCAATTTTGCAGAACTAAATCTAACTCTTAATTAGTTACTAGGTGAATGGGGTAAAAGTTTGTAATGAACACTACCATTACTTTGCCACATCATACATAAAGAGAAGCGTCAATACCAAAAGACCAGTTAATAGCCTATAAGTTACTGACCATGAATACAAAATGCCTTTGAATCTGTTCACAATCACATCACTTGAATTTGTTTTGTATTCAAAAACCTTTCAATTCCTTTCAGACCATGTAAATAAAAAATCACAATGGTGCATGCTAACATCCATCTCACTTTACCATTCTCACTTGGTCTAGCTAGTTGTGAAGCCTTCAAAACTTATAGCACAAATTCGGGAAAGAAAATGGTGAAACAAGATTCATGCAGCTGACCTGACCTCATATAGTTAGGATGAGGCTTGGGTGATGATAATGAATCTTTTCTATTGAAAACATCCTACATGAGAACGAAGATATGATTTGTTCTCTCTTTATCAACTCCAAAGAGGACACTATAAGTGCTATCCAACACCATCCCCCTCCTCATCTGGTTGTACTTATCCAATGCTTCTACCTGATACAAAAAAGCTAATTTAGTTGCTTTACAAGTCTAAGGAAGAAAGTCCCTACTTTGCTCTTGCAACTCTCTAAGTTCTAAGTTCATTAATTTCACAACTCTTCTTGATCAATTGTGTGATATGGCAATAGATATACAGGAGCAAGAAGATGGATGACCTTGGATAAGGTACACAAATTAGTTCAAATTCATCCTAAGAATGAAAATGAAATTTAGTTTTTTTCCTAGATTGATTGTTGTCCTAGGCATCTTTATAATGTCTTGTGATTGTTAAGAAATCTTCTAGCCATCAAAAGGTAGAGCTATAAAATTGTACCTTCATGGTTACTTTAAGATTTATTTCTACTATTGTCAAATTCCTTCTCTTAGTGGTCTAGATAATAACATGCAAAACTATACCTTCATGGTCACTTAAAGATTTATTTCTATTACACATGGCTTAAATGATCATTGCTTGGTGTAATATATCCAACCTTTAACAACAGGCTTAAGTTGCCATTGAGATTTTTTTTTTTTTTTTTTGTGGAAAAAGGTAAAGTAATTTTATTCAATGAGAAAGCAAATTATAACAAGACTTAGACCAACTAGGTCTTCCTGGGCCCAAAACATATTACAAGAACATCCATGATTTAGTACAAAGAAGGAGAGAAACATTCTGACTTTTAAACTCCTCATTCACCGACACCCAGGAGCAAATCTTCCCCACCACTTTCTGCACAATCTCATATGGACTTTTTGATCGATTACAAAAAATTCTATTGTTTCTTTCCATTCAAATGGACCAAAGAACAGCCTATGGAATAGTATTCCAAACAAGCCTGCCTTTCTTGCTAAGACCCTCCAGTCTCCAACTCATAAACAGCTCCTTCACAGACTTAGGCATAGCCCAACACACCTCTAGTTTCTTGAAGAAATGTCCCCAGATTGAAGAGGAAATTGGACAGTGAATGAACAAATGATCTATAGATTCAGCACCCATGCCGCATAAAACACAGGTGGGATCAAGAATCTGAACACCCCTTCTCTCCAAGTTGGTCCTAGTTAAACATTTATTCAAAACCATTGTCCAAACCAGGAAGTTAACCTTGGAGGGATAGGTGGGGTTCCAAATCTGCCCATCTGGGAAGTTCTCCTGACCTGAGCTGCACATCTTAAGGAAAAGGGATTTAACTGTGAATCTATCATCTGCATTCCGCTTCCAAGTCCATTCATCTTCCATACTCATATCGATTCTTTGATTTTGAATCTGCCCCAACAGACCTACATACTCCTCCACTTCCCAGTCTAGCAAATTCCTCCTACACAGGGGAGTCCAAGTAAAGGAGCCCCTAGAGGTACTAATGTTATCAACAACTGAAGAATCTTAATTCACTGCAATTTGGAACAGCTGGGGAAAAGCATCAACCAAGGGGCTTTCCTCACACCAGGAATCCTTCCAAAACATAATTCTATCCCCTTTTCCAACTTTAAACTTGACCCCGTTCATGAAAAGAGTACTGACCTTAGAAATACCAGCCTAGAGAGAGCTACCCCCAAATGAAAGGGGATCAAGAGTTTTCCAATTTCCCCAATCCACACCTTACTTAGCCACAATGAGGCACCTCCACCAAGCATTTCTCTCATAAGCAAATCTCCATATCCATTTGCTAAGAAGAGCAGCATTGAAATCTTTTCACTTTTCTAACTCCCAAACCACCCTTCTCCTTAGGCTTACACATTTGCTCCCACTTAACAATGTGAATTTTCTTCTCGTCCTCCCAACCCCTCCATAAGAAGTTCCTTTGAAACTGTTCCAACATTTTTACAATTTTATTTGGAATTGGAAAGAGAGAAAGAAAATGTGTTGGGAGGTTGGACAGGGAGCTCTTAATCAATGTAACCCTACCACCAAAAGATAAATATTTAGCCTTCTAAAGAGCCAACCTCTTCTCCATTCTCTCAATGATTGGGCACCAGATTGAAGAAGAAGAACATTTAGCCCCAAGAGGTAGCCCCAAATACTTAACCGGAAGGAGCTCCATATGGTAGGCCATTATCTGTGCACAATCCTCCAAATTTACAACTTGACCCACTGGGATGATCTTACTTTTACTCAGATTGACTTTGAGACCCGTAAACACTTCAAACCAACTCAGAATTTGAAGAACTGTTTCCAACTGAGGTAGAGATGCATCCACAAAGCAGAGGGTATCATCAACAAACTGAAGAATATTAACTTTCTCATTACCTGGAGAAATAGCAAATCCATTCCATAATCCCGATTTTGCAGCCTCCTTACTAAAAAGAGTGAGGATTTCCATAACACAGATGAACAACAAGGGTGGCAGAGGATCTCCCTGTCTCAGCCCCCTAGAACTACCAAAGAAACCCGTGGACTGCCCATTAATTAGGACTGAAAATTTAGTGGTCTTAGTACAAACACTAACCCAGTTTCTCCATTTCTGGCCAAAATTCATACAATCCAACACCCTATCCAAACAATTCCAATTGACATAATCATAAGCCTTCTCAATGTCAAGCTTACAAACAACCCCCGGAATACCCTGTCTTCTCCTTGAGTCAATTAACTCATTAGCAACTAAAATTGAGTCTACCATATGTTTGCCTGGAATAAATGCACCTTGATTATTTGAAATAACATTACCTATCACCCCTTTCATTCTTTCTACGAAGACTTTCGCCAAAATTTTATAGAAACTGTGAAGTAAGCTAATCGGCCTAAACTCCTTAATATTCACAGCCCCCTCAATTTTTGGAATAAGGGAGATAAAAGTGGCATTTAGACTTCTTTGTAGGGACGCCTTTGCATGAAACTCCTGGAACACCTTCATCACATCTTCTTTCACAAAGTCCCAACACTTTAGATAAAACAGATTGGTAAAACTATCCGGCCCAAGGGATTTATCACCTTCAAGCTTCTTAATTGCTGCACTGACTTCCTTTTCTGTAAAAGGCCTTTCAAGCCAAATTTTCTGGTTCACTCAGTTGCCTAAAGGAGAGATTGTAGGGAAATGGCCTCAGCTTCCACTTTTCCTTATAAAGATCTTTATAGAAAGAGGTTGCAACTGCTTTAATCTCTGAATCAGATTCACCACATCTCTCATTCCATGTCAACTTCTTAATAGTTGAAACTCTAGCTCTAGCATTAGCCACTTTGTGAAAGAAATGTGTATTTTTGTCACCTACCTTTTGCTAATTAACTTTAGCCCGTTGTCTCCCTTTCAATTCCTCTTTCACCGCCAAATTTTCAATGTTGTTTTTTGCTTGAAGTCTTTTCAGCCTTAACTCTTCAGAAATATGACCAATTTCTTATGCTTTATCAATCTCTTCAATAATACCCAATAAAGCTTTTCTTTCAGTCCCCAACTTTAACTTATTCTCCAAGTTCTAGATTTTAATTATTTTTTTTATAGCCATCATTTTTTTTGCTAGAACAAAGGAACTGGATCCCTCCACCTGAAGTTCTCCCCACACTTTATTCATCAATGGTCTGAGAGTTTCCTCCTCATACCAAGAGTTTTCAAATTTAAAGGGAGCTTTGACCTTCTCCCTCTCCCCCAAATAAGCTGAATAGAATTGTGGTCTGAGACAGGTCTGGGTAAAGATATCTGCCTAAAGTCCGGAAAGATGTCCTCCCAATTTGAGGAAACAAGAAATCTATCCAATCTGACCAGGGTAGGGGTATCCTGGTTGCCACTGAGATTTTCACCAACATAAGAGGGTCCAACTAGAATATCTTACTAATATAACTAAAGTAAGATGTAAACTCTTCCTTGGCTGGATTACCATTCCCTTCCCAAGTGATTGTTCATATAGGCCAAGGCCAATAAGCCATCTATCAATAGAAACGATACCACAGGCCATCCACATTTCTCCTCATGTAGATCATAGATCTCCATAATATTAGTAATTAGCATGAATATACAGTTTCTTCTTGCAAAGGCAAAGAATTCATCTAAAGTTGCCCCTCTGAAGCAAAATTCTTTGTATGGTCAGTGCTTTAGAGAAGTGCTTCACTTGAGATAGGGTTCTTATGAAGGGTATGTTGTTGGATAGTGTAGAGTATGCATTATATTCTTGGGAGGTATTACTTGCTAACCATTAAAACTTTGAAATGACTTCAACCGTTTTTTAACGCTTTAACATTGTTAAGTTTCATAAGTGTTATTTTTGTGTCGTTTACTCGTTACTTAAATGAATGAATGATAACATTTATGTGTGGTTACTTGAACTTATATTTTTGATATTGGTTTGCAGTGGCAAAATTAGGAAAATATTAAATCACGAGGTGCCCAATTTAAAAGCCTACAGTAATAAGTTTAGAGGCACAAAGATTTAGTGAATCTAAACCACCTTAGAACTTTAAAACAAGTACGAGGATGCAGCATTATATGGTCTACAGTTTTGGTATGTATTTTATTAATAAAATTAAATATTACTATAATTATTTTTTGTTACTTATATATTTATTTTTGCCAATTCTTGCAGATTCAGCAAGAATGGACACAACATTAAAAAGTCATTGGTGAAGATGTGAACACATTGCAAATACTCTTTTTTGTTATGTTTATTATTAAAAACAAGAACACCATTTTAATATATTTCTGTTTGAAACAATTATTACTTTTGTCAAATGATAAATATATATTTTTTGTGTGATTACATTTAAGAATTTGAATGTTTTAATGAGAAGGATTTATTTTTTATGAATTAGTCTTATATTTGCATATTAGAAAAATCAAAAGTTACAGGTTGATAATAATAGTTATCTTATAACAATGGTTTGATAAAAGTGAAATGAGTAACAGAAAACCATTGCTACATACGGCTTTTAGCAATGGTTCTTTATAAAAAACGGTTATTATAATAATCTGTTGCTATATGCATCTTCTAGCAACGGTTTTAAAAAGTAACCGTTGCTATAGGCATCCTTTAACAACGGTTTTTATATTGAACAGTTGTTATAAGTATCTATTAGCAACGGTTTTTATATTGAACCGTTGTCTTAGGTATCCTTTAGCAACGGTTTTTATATTGAACCGTTGTTTTAGGTATCCTTTAGCAACGGTTTTTATATTGAACCGTTGTTTTAGGTATCCTTTAGCAACAGTTTTCACGTTGAACCGTTGTTATAAGTATCATTTAGCAACAATTTTACAGAATAACCGTTGCAACATATCTATCAATTTTATTTTTTTGAAATATTTTAACCACGGTTTTGTCCATTGCTATAGCTATTTAGCAACAGTCAATTTAGTGTCCATAGGTTAAGATTATGGCAACAAATGATGTTCGTAACAACGGTTTCATAAAACCGTTGCTAGAACCTAGTGCCACGGTGGAAAAGGCTTCGGTTTTGTATCCATCACTAGTAACACCATCCGGTCCCGAACCAGCTGCCTGATGCGGAACTCGTAGTCCTCGGCTGCTTGCCCCCCCCAGCACACCATGAGCCACAGATACAACATGCGCCGGCAGTATAGGGACCTGTATAACAGAAAAGTAGGTTATATCACAAGAGGTCAACCGACAAGGGTTTGAAAGGTTGAGATCTAATGGGTGCTGAGACAAGGTGGAGCTTTTTGAAGACGGCTGAGCTTAGAGTACTCTCATCAGTTGAGTTAGCCCAGCTAGGGTTTGCCCATGAAAGCAAGATCACTATTGAAGAAGGTGTAAGTTGAACGGATCACATATACTTTTCAACTAGGGTTTACCCATGAAAACCAGCTAGGTGCTAGACATTATGACATGCACGCACACACATGCTACACACAAAGGAGAGAGAGAGAACCTTGGAGATGAAAGCCTCTTTGGCTTGCCTGTAGGTACTGAGTGGGTGTTTCTTGGCCACAAGATTCTCCTCAGCCAAAAACAGATGCCACTTGGACCGGTCCAATGTTCTCATGTATGGAGCCATGGTTAGCTTCCTGCATCAGATCAGAGAACCAGAGGGATCCCAGGAGAATAAACAACCAACACATAAAATAACAATCCTATAGCATGAACAGTAATCTTTCTCTCTCTCTCTCATACACATACACTAACGAGAACCGATCGACAGAAGAAAGAGAAGAACCTCAAGAGGTTGGGAAGGTTTCCTCCTGAGAGAACAAGGGAAAAAGCACCTCTCCTTCACAGAGGCATCAGAGATCTGGGTCACATACCCTGCAAGCCCAGTTAAAAGCTCTTCGGTGCTATCATAGACTCTCACATCTGGATATCTGTTCTCCATTCCCGAGTTCCAAGCTTCCAGACTCCAGCTAGCTAGTTCCAGAGAGTCTGCTTCGCCTCAACTCATCTCCAAACTTTTGGATTTATCTACTATATAAAAACTGAGATTCCATGTCTGTGAGAGACAAAGAGAGATGAGAGGGGGATTGTACGGTGAGGTCTGCACTCACTCCACAAGAGTACATGAATCGAAGATGAGGTGACACTGTCGACGTTACGCCCACCTCCATGAATAGACGAAATTAAAAGTGTAATAAAAGTCGAATCGTTCTTTGTTTATGTTTGACCCCAGATCAGTTACACACAAAAGAATCGTTTCCTTCCATGGCGTCAAGAGATTCTAGTCTACTCCTTTATCTTTCATTGTTTCCTAAATTGGGAGTTAATTGGATAAACAAATAAACAGAACAAGATGTTTAACAGTTCTTTTGCCAGATGAATCGAAACCAAGAACAAAGGGGAACATAGAGATCAGTAATCATCAATTAATGTCGAAACTCCCAGGTCATAACCAGGAATCATGACTAATCGTTTGGAAAAGGGATAAGTGGACTGCAATGGACCTCAGAAATCTGAAATTGCAGCCCCTCCTAGTCTATTAGTAGCCCCTATAAACTACATCCTGCCCGTGAATTTGGCATCGATCCACGGGCAGGATTCAATCCATCCCTATAAATCTTAGCTCCACCCTTCCAGATTATAATTTGGCCATTTAGGGATATTCTAGGTAGCTTCCTTCAAATAGAGAACGTAGACCCCATAGAGCCTTGAGAATTACATGTTTGGCCTTTTACTTTTCCCAATAACATATCTGAATAAAGTGAAACTGGCTTGCTGGGCTCAAGTTTGATTTGAATTAGAGACTTGAGCTCGAGTTCGAGCTCAGTTCGAGTCAAAAGTTCAGAAGTTTGAGTTTGGCTACCTTTGATTGTAGGTTTCTCAAGAGTCAAGGTCTCCCTCAATTGTTGAGGTGCCAAACCGATGTCTCCCTTAGCTGTTGAAGTGTCGAGCTAAGGTTTTCCTAGGAGGCAAGGTGTCGAATTAAGGTCTCCCTTACTTGACAAGGTGCCAAGCTAAGGTCTCCCTTAGTTGTCAAGGTGTTGAGTCGAGATCTCCCTCCGTAACCGAGGTGTCGAGCCGAGGTCTCCCTCAATTGTCGAGGTGTCGTCTAGCTTGAGCTTGATTCGAATTAGATACTTGAGCTTGAACTCAGAAGTTTGAGCTCGACTACCTTTGATTGTAGGCCCCCTAGCAGCCGAGATTAGGGGTGAGCAAAAAAACCGAAAACCGAACCGACCAAAACCGAACTGGTCGGTTCAGTTTTAGTTTAGTGTTTTTAAAAAACTAAAGATATCGGTTCGATTTCGATTAACCAATTGAAAAAAACTAACCGTTAACCGAATCGATCGGTATACATATTTTCTATATATTTATGTATATTATATATATTTTATATATTATAGATTAACAAGTACGCATTATATATATAAATATATATATTTATAATATATAATATATTATTTATTATTTTAAATATAACATTATATATATTTATAATTTTTATTATATATTTATATATATTTTTATAATAAATATTATAAAGTAAAAAAAACTAAAAAATCGAAGAACCGAATCGTTAGTTAACTGAACCGGTCAACCGGTTAACTGACTGATTCTGGTTCAGTTTCAGTTACCAGTTTTCAAAAACCGGTACTACCGGTTTGGTTCAGAAAAAAGCCCCACGGTTCAATTACCCGAACAGTGAGCACCCCTAGCTAAGATGTCGAGTTGAGGTCTCCCTCAGTTGGAGAGAGAGTGACATTCTTGTAATTTATAAGGAGAGAGGGAGAGAGATGTCATTCTTGTAATTTATAAGAAAAAGAGAGAAAGAGAGTTGGTAGGATAGAGTGGCAATCTTGTAATTTGAAAGAAAAAAAGCAAGAAAGAGTGAGTTGGTAGGAGAGAGTGGCATGCTTGTAATTCGAAAGAAAAAAAAGCAAAATAGAGAGAGTTGGTAGAGAGTGTCATTCTTGTAATTTGAAAGGAAAAAAAAACAAAATTTACTATTAGATTCCATTTCTTGGCTTCTCATACCGGGGCTAGCTCATAAACTATCAAGCTCAAGCTCGATTCGAATAAGAGACCTGAGCTCGAGCTTGAGCTCGGCTCGAGTCAAAAGCTTAAAAGTTTGCGCTCGGCTACATTTGATTGCAGGTCTCTCAAGTAGTCGAGGTGCCGAGCCAAGGTCTTCCTCAATTACTAAGGTGCCAAACCGAGGTCTCCCTCAACTGCTGAAGTGTCGAACTGAGGTTTCCCTAGCAGGCATGGTGTCAAGTAGTCGAGGTGCCGAGCCGAGGTTTCCCTCAATTGTCAAGGTGCCAAACTGAGGTCTCCCTTAATTGTTGAAGTGTCGAGCTGAGGTTTCCCTATCAGGCGAGGTGTCGAGCTAAGGTCTCCCTTAGTTAACAAGGTGTCGAGTTGAGGTCTCCCTCAATTGTCAAGGTGTTGAGCAAAGATCTCCCTTAGTGACCGAGGTGCCAAGCCGAGGTCTCCCTTAGTGGTCGAGGTGTCGTCTAGCTCAAGCTTGATTCAAATTAGAGACTTGAGCTTGAGCTTAGAAGTTCGAGCTTGGCTCGGCTTGAACTCGACTACCTTTGATTGTAGGTCCCCTAGCAACTGAGATGCCGAGCTGAGGTCTCCTTCTATTGGAGAGAGAGTGTGGCATTCTTGTAATTTATAAGGAGAGAGATGGCATTCTTGTAATTTGTAAGAAAAAGAGAGAGAGAGAGTGGCATTCTTGTAATTTGAAAGAAAAAAGCGAGAGAGAGAGAGAGAGTTGGTAGGAGAGTGGCATTCTTGTAATTTATAAGGAGAGAGAGATGGCATTATTGTAATTTGTAAGAAAGAGAGAGAGAGAGAGAGAGTTGGTAGGAGAGTGACATTCTTGTAATTTCTATGAAAAAATGGCAAAAAATACTGTTAGATTCCATTTCTCTCATCCTCAGGCCCTCTTAGTACAGATTTATATTGATATAGATATTGAGTACTATAGCTATTTTTGACGGTTGCTCCCCATGTATACCTCTATCACTCTTTGCATGTACAACATAGTTCTATAAGAACATCAATAATTCCATGGGTCCCAAAATGATGGGTTTTTTTTTCCTGTCAAGTTGTTTAAATTTAATTATATGCGAGGGAGGCTAATGGAAGGTAAACAATGTACTGTATGAGTGTTGAGCGTTAAAATATATGAAAAATTACGGATAGGCCCAATGTAGATTTTTGGTTTCAACTGTAGAGCTATAAACATTCAAAATATCAACAACCCACACTCTATGCACCAACGCCTACCCGTGAATTGGCATCAATTCCGAGCTGGCACCTATCCCAATAGTACTTTGGGCCTACAAATTCTGACCCTAGACTGAACCGTCATTAGAGGCATATTCATCTAATAATTACTAAATAAGTAATAAAGCAAGCGAATAAAAACAAGAGATTATAGTTTATATCCCACCAAAAAAATCAGTAAAATTAGTAGTGAAGTATAAATTAAAAGAAGAAACAAATTAAGATGTTGGTGGTGATCTGCTTTGTCTAACAAGTAATGATTTGTGTTCACCTAAAAGAAGAGCTATTATTAACATTAAAAACATGAAATGGTAAATAATATATGCAACAATATGACTACCTTGTGCATACATATTTTCTATAGGATTGGGTGCATTAGAATCTCCAAGCCTTACATAATTGTTCTCCAACACCTACAAGATAAGAGTTGTTAGCAAGATAAAATTGAAAAATAGGTCAAGGTATATAGGAGTTTGATTGATGGTTACCTTGTGGAGGTGGACTTTGTATCTAAGTGGTTGTATTACAAAAAGCATTAGTTATAACAAGAGAATTATTGTTTATCGAGTTGTTTTTCAAAATGAGGAATTTCTTTTACAGGTGTATATTACAAGAATTTTTATTTACATAAAAATGAAAATAGAATATGATGTATAGAATGTTGGGTTGATGCTCACATTTTTTGTGAGCTCTAGGAAGCTCATGGCCGGTTCAAAGGAGGAGAAGTTATCACCCATTTTTTCAAAAGAAAATGAACCCTCATTTTCATATTCAAAAAATTGATTTTATTGCCTCGATAGTAACTCCATTCTCCACCCAAAAAGATACTTAATCGAGAGATTTTGGATTCCAATGATTGGGAGAGGAAAGGTGTTAAGAACCGTTCTCTCCAAGCTATTGTAGCAGCCCAATGCAGAAGTTATTTAGGTTTAACTTGCAGTAAAAAACCAATCCAATGATTGCTAAGAATTTCCAAAATCTGGAAAAAAATGTTCCCAACTTCTCCTAAAACTGATTTGAAGTGATATTGAGTCTTAAGTACTAATTTCCCTAAGACCCCCACTTCTCTACCTCTTTATCTCAGTCTAAAAGAAGCTTAGAGCATAAATTATCCAAGGTCTCAAGACCTCCAACAACTAGCAATCCGGAAAATACAAACTCGAGGTAAAAGATGGAGTGAAATGCTTACCTCTTGTATGTAACCTTGTCAATGAGACTCCAACAATTGAACTGAACGAATGAGTCCTTGAATGAGCTTAAGAGAAGTTTGAAATGATAAATTTCTTAGGGATTCTGGGCAAATCTCATATTTGAAACATTGTGGACAGATTTGGAGTTTAAGTATCAAATGCTTAGAGGTTTTCTTACAGAATGGGGCACCTATAGGGGTTGGGAATGCTTCTTGGCTCTCTCCTCTATTTATCTCCTCTAAAAATCCTACTTCTAGAGTTTGAGTTAGGTCTCTATTTATAAAGAAAAAAGAGAACATGTCTAAGATTCACCCAATTAGCGAGTCTAGGTTTCAAACAAGCTTTTTTCATGAAAAATGCAAATATTTTTCAAAGAAAATAGTTTATAGTTTCATGCTTAGTGAAATGATTCTCCTTGATTTAGAGTTAGATTTTCATAAGTTTTGTGTGCCAAATGAGATTACAAGGCGTGCCTATAATTGTAGTCTTGTATTTTGGGTTGCTAGTGGCATAAAAGGTAAATTTGACTCACTAATGTTATTTTGCCTTTTCTTAGTTTTAAGTGGAGGTATCTTTGGGTTTGGGGCTTTTTTTTTTTAAATCTATTAGGCTCAATTTTATTGGTCCATGTATTTGAATAGGTCAAGCATGGATACGTCAAAATGGAGTGGCGATTTAATCTAGTACGCCAAAATGGAATATTTATAGTTTAACAATCAAACAAGTAAATTAGGTCATGAAATTTGATATGCTAGGTTTTTTGTTTTTTAGATCTTTGAACATAGTGGTGAAGTCTAATTGGCCATAAAAGTCCAGAATGATAGAGATCTATGGTTGATAAGCTCTGATCAACGAGATTTGTTAAAACATAATCTTTACTTAAATCTGATGGAAGTGATGGATCTTTGATGAAAGTGAAATTTGGTGGGTAAGCATTTTTGGATGTCTTGAATTCGATGAAAGTGATGGATCTATGGCCAGAGGTGTGTATTGAATGATTTAGTTTATATCAAGGTTTTGGCTTATGGCTCACCAACCAATGAGAATATCTAAAATGGAATATTACTTGTTTTTGGAGGAAATAGTGGAATTTAAGGTTGAATATGGTGGGTGGTTTAGTTTGGGTATTTTAAACTTGGGATATGATTTTTTGTATAGTTTAATTATAAATGTCAAATTGGAATATTTGTTGATCATATGGTTAAACAAGGAAATTTTGAGTTGAAATTTAGCGTATCGGCACAAATTAAGGTAAGGAGTCAGGTGGATGGTTCTAATTTGAGAAAGAATTGGTTGACTTTAGTTGTCTAGCTCTATTTGTTTAAGATTGTCGAAATAGAATCTTGGCATTTTTTAGATTGATCATTGTAGACTTGAGGTGGGATTTGGGTGTTGACCATATCTTAGCATTCTTGAGGCAATGAATGTGTTGGATTTGATTTTGCAGAGTCAAGGTTTGAAACGCTACGTAAATCCTATGTAGTGTCAAATGTTGATTAGGGTAGTAGCCTATGTAATGTCAAATGTTAATCAGAGTACTAAAGCTTATGTAGTTTCAAATGTTGATCTTAATGTTCTCGTTTGTTGTGTGGATTGCCAAGGTGAGAATTTTGAGTTTTTGCAAATCTCAAGTTGATCTAGTTGTGTTTTCATGTTTTAGGGTCTAAAAATAGGGTACAAAGAGGTAGGGTAAAGGGATCAAGCAAAAGTTAAGTGCTGATACTTGTGTAAGTGGACTTTCCATGGGAGTGATTGTATTAAAACATGCACTTATCATGTTTGGAATGGCATTTGTAGACGTAAAAGAAGTAATTAGGTTCATAGACTATATTTTTGATATGCTTGGGTGATAAGTTTTTATCTAGGTTTTCCAATATGCTTTGAATTTCAGATAGTAGTGTGTCACGCTCCCAATTAACATTGGTAATGAATGTTATTATTGGAGAGTATTGATTTGTAGGCTCGGTAAAAATTTTGTAAGGTTTCCACATACACACATGTATTAACTCATTGATTTGTTCACCAGTTGAATCCTATAAATTTGTTTATGGAAGTCTTATGAAAAATAGAACATATAACATGATTTATTGGCTAATAGATAGAATGGAAAGTTGGTAATTACATGAGAGACAATTTCCTTAACATTAGACACAAACTTCCTTAGTAAGAACTCTACTTGCCTATAAAAAACAATGAATTTTCTTCCCGTTATACCATATTGGAATCTAATATGCATTTTGTACCTGAAACAAATATGTTTATTGGTTTATTATATTTGCAAAATGTTTAATACAAATTGGTAAGTGAATAAATGGTTGTATTATCTTAGTATATGAGAATTTATTGGAATATTGCAATTAGGGCAAGTGAATGGGCTGCCAATTGGAATGACCTTTTTTCCACAAATACTAACTTTCTCAACATCAACAAAAGTGACATGTCTAGTTATTTGATACCGTTGTTGATGCACATGCAAGTAACTTTCTCTTAAATGTTAAAAATATGGCTATTAACCATGATTGTTTTATTTTTCATTAGAATCAAATATATACCTCTCATGTTGTAGAACTTAACAAATAATTAAATGATGAAAGGGTGACTACTTTTGCTAGTATATATTGTAATATTGGTCAAGCATTTCAGTATTATTCAACTTTTTTTGCTTATTTTTTTAATTGTGGAAAAAATAACTTAGGAGGAGGGGACATAAAAGCCTTATACTTTGAAAATCTATACAAGGTATTCAATTGGCTCATAAATTCTATCCAATGGATACAAAAAAATAACTAAAAACACATAAATAAGACCCATAGCATCCTGAAAGAGAGCATTACGGACTAATGGGGGTAAGCTATTCCGTGTGAAGAATAAATTATCTAAAGAAGAATCACACCCGACATTTGTTAGAACATCGACTACGACTTTAGCTTCTCTATAACATGGGTAATGTCAAAATAAATTAAAAAACAACAACAAATCCTTAATAGAAAGAAAGAGATACCACTAAATCCATGGGGAGGAAAATTAAGCCTTGAACCATGTGAACCATAGTTAGATTGTCCGAATAAATCACTAATCTACTAATACCCACTACCTTGACAATTTTGTAAATATAATTTGTATTAATATTTACCTTCTTTTAGAAAATAGGACCGGTTAGCCTATTGGAATGGTTGGACCATGACTAGATTGGGTTAAAAATTTGCCAAAATTGCCAACCCAACTAGTCAGACTCGAAAACTAGTGAATCAGTCATGGTTTTAGAAAAACAACTGATTGTTTAAAGGGAAATTGTCCAAAACTCACAATGAGTTTTCAGCATTTCTTTTAAACTCATTACAACTTTTCAAAATGTCTAAAACTCACCATGCCACTAACTTGACGTTAAATAGACTAACGGGTGTTTATATATTACCATTTTTACCTTAACTATAAAGTATATACAAAATAAATTAATGGGTGTTAATATATTATCATTTTAATATTTAGACATGAAAAAAAAAGGCAAAATTCAAAAATTATAGAAACTATAGAAATTGAAAAACGAAATCAGAAAATAAAAATTGTAGAAAAAACACCAAAAATTGTAGAAAAACACAAAAAAGTTATAAATAAATAACAAAAATATACAGGAAAATTTATAGATTGTAATAAAAAATGTAAAAAAACAGAAATTATAAAAATCATTGGAAATTATAACAAAATACTAAAAGTGTAAAAAAAAACAAAAATTATAAAAAACATTGGAAATCATAACAAAATACTAAAAATGCAAAAAAAAAACAAGAAAATTGAAAACTGAAAAAGACCATTTTTCCTCTAAATCGCCATTCAAGGGTAATTTGGTCATGAAAATTGTTATTTATGCTGACCTGGACACCTTTGTTAAGAAGCATTAACGGTGCACTAATGGAAGGTGAGTTTTGGAAATTAAAAACTTACTGACATGGTGAGTTTTAGACATATTGAAAAGTTGTGGTGAGTTTAAGGGAAATAATGAAAACTCATGGTGAGTTTTAGACAATTTCCCTTTTTTAAATTGTTTTAGCACATTAATGCAAACTTTTAAAGGCCATAATTTTTTGCTCAAATGCCCTATTGCGATGACCTTTGTTTTATTTTGGGTAACTTTTCGATATAGGTGCCTTATAAAAAATTGAAATTAAAATAAAAAATGTATATTATAAAAGAATACAATTATATAATTTGAATATATTAGAATCCAATATATAATTTATAATATTGTACATATGTATAATAATATATATTATAATATATAATATATATAATCACAATTTGACCTCAGTTAAACCTCTAACCTATGAACTAGGGGTGAGCACTATTTGGTTAAAACCAAAGAACTGAACCAAAAAGTTCAGTTTTGGTGTTCCGGTTTGATTTTTCAGTTTTTGGTTAAATCAATTTGGTTAATTCAGTTTTCGGTTTTAGAATTAGAATTTTGGTTAACCGAATTAACTAAACTTTTTATTATTATATGTAATATAATATACTAAAATTTGATTTCATAATATATATTTATATATATAATAGAGTATATATTATTAAAATTCGATTTTAACCAAAATAACTGAAAGCTGAACCAAAAATTTCAGTTTTTCTAAATTTCGGTTTCGATTTTGTTTTTATTTTTTTAATTCATTTTTTTTAAATTTTGGTTTATTTGGTTCAATTTTTAACTGAATAAACTGAATGCTCACCCCTACTATGAACCTCTCCCTTTTCTGGGTTGATGTCTAGCCCGGTTCTCTAAACATTGATGTTTATTATAAATTTTTATGATGAATTTTAGCTTTTATTGGTAATCATCTACTAACAAATGAATTTAATTAAGCATTAAAATACAAATTTAAGTGACAAATACTTGTGGTATGGCATAGTGGTGGACTTGTAGTCATTACAAACAAATAACTAGGGTTTAATTCCCTTTGTCCTCTATTTGTGATTTTTAATAGGCAAGTTTGAACATTACCTTAAATGCAGTATTCAATTTGCCTTTAATAATGTGTTATTAAATGTGATAATTAATTAAGAGTCATTAAATGTGGCTTTCTAGGATCTTTCATAAACTAGCTTAGCACATGAATAGGATATACAAATTACTTGGATTAGCCTTGCATTTGATTTTATAGAGCCACCCATTTAGGGATGCAAACAGATCAGATTGGATTTGAATCAAGGTCTATTCGAATATGATCTAACATTGTTCATATCGGATCCGATCCGATCAGATTTGATAGGATTCGGTTTGAATTCGAATCCTATCAATAAGTCAAATATTTGGGTATGATCTGATCCGACTTGTTTTCTTTAAAAATTAATAAATTATTAAAAGAATAATAAAATATACTAATTTAAATAAAGTAAAACAAAAAAGATACAAGTATTTTTTAATTATTTTTATCATATATATACATGTTTTTTATAAAAAATAAATAATATTACAAATTTATAAATAAATAAATAACATATATATATATATATATATATGTATTATATATATTCATATTTATAAATATATAATATACATCGGACCAGATAGGGGGTTGATGCGAATCCAATCCGATTTCTGATCGGATCATATTATCCGATTCGAAGATCCGAACAGGAGAAATATGAATTTGACCAAACAGGAGAAATATGCACCCCTACAGTGATTTTCACCCAATAGGCTCCAGTGTCCAAGTGTGATTTTCACTACAAGAAAAATGCTCTAGGCCGACGGTTTAGAAGCCAACGATTGAAAATTTCGTCGGCTTAGATGTACCTATGGTGACAGTTTTAACATGGCCACCAGCTCTGAATTAAGCAATGCAAAAATAAAAAGTGGGATGATGGTTTTAAATTGAATCAACTGTAAACCTATAGTAAATCGGTCTAAAATAGAACAATCGACAGGTATCTTGGATTTCAACTTCAAATAGAAAATATTAATTCCCACGTTCTGTTTCATATCTCCTTTTCCCTTCTTCTCTTCCAGCTAATGCTTAATTTCTTTTTCTTTTTATGGGCATGAGAGAATGAGAAAGATTACATATTATTTTTATCATTAGCCGCTGATAAAGAAAATTTTATGTTTGGTTTTATAATGAATTAGATCCAATAAGAGATGAAATTACTATATTTTTAACCATTCCAAACTTGTCTTAGATGACATGCAAATTTCCATTTCATTTACAAGGAACCAATTTCTCCTTTCCTCATTTGTCTTCTCATCAGCCCCACCCTCCCTTTTCCACTTCCCTCTCTTTATCTTCTTCCTCCAACGATTTTCTATAGGCGCAGCTGCAAATGAAACTGGCATATCATGCCCTGAGGGAAAATAGTATATATATATATATATATATATATTAGATGTCTATAGACAAAAACCTTCCATAGTGATGTTATGTAGAGTTTATAGATTTTTTTTAAATCCCAATTATGCCCTCTATTGCCTCTTTGCATATTTGGTTGTCTTATATAGAAAAAACCTCATTTCACCGAGTAAAGGATATGAAACAAAAATCAAACCTGAAGCCATCAGTCGTTGAGATGGCCAATGAATCAAATAAAGATCAAGATATTCGAGTTGTAGTTCTTTGTGGGCGTTATTTAAGAGTTCACATCTCCGCCCCACAGCACATTCTTGCCGTGTATTAAGAACATCTCCTGATGATAACATTAATTGTGGGGCGGAGATGTGATCTCGTTATTTATAGCATATCTTACCATGTATGGTGGCAGCGAGCACCATAGCTTTGATGTGATGAAGAGATGCTCTCTGTCCATGCTTGCTTGTATGGCCTTCTTGAATTCCATACTCCGACCTCTTCTTGAATTCCATACTCCGAAGTCGAGTCCACGTGTTTATAATCAACTTCAACAATTGTGATGAAGACAGAGTTGGTAGCTTCAGAACTAGGCCTCCAAGTGCCCAATCCCATTGCAAGTATGGTGTGACCGCTCAATAGTCGAATTGATTGGGTCAATGAACATGGCTCGTGCCATCTCCTCTTACGCTCTCACAATTTACTTTCCTTCTCTGCTTTGTGATTTGGTTAATTGATTCTAGCGTGTTGATATGATCATTTTTTTTATCACAAGATGAGCAGAGAGGAGAAAATGCCCTTATGTGAGATGTTATCTTAGCTCCATTGGCGGCAATTGGATACAACGATGATATGAACAACATTCAACTTCACTGTTGCAAGGTTTAAGATTATCTTTTTTGTTTTCTTTGAATTAATTACATATCATTTTAATCTCAAAATTAATTTAGGTATATTAGTCATTGTGCTTTTTTGTTAGAGATAACGGTTTAAAAAAAATTAAGGGGATGTTTGGAACCGTAGCCGTTTTTCAAAAAAAAAATAGTGCTACGTTGGATCCACATAAGCGTTTCAACAAACACCCATGTATCTAATTATTTGGTTCAGCCGATTATTAAAAAATCGGGACCCCATTGATGAACCGTTTCTCCCAATGATTGATTGATGTGTATTCTCTGTGGTGTTTATCTGTCAATACATACATGCGTTTTTTTTTTTTTGAAAAATGGGTTTTGAAAGAATGAGCATTTTTTTTTTTTGAAAATCAATTCCAAAAAACACCCACGCTTTCAAACACCATGTAAGAGAAAATGTTTAAGTAATTAAGTCCATTTTAAAAAGCGAAGGGATGTTTTATTTAGGTGAAATATAGGGGAGGTTTTTAAGTCTTTTACCCAACAAAAATGGTGATTGACATACAAAAAATGTTGCAATGATACGCCCTTGATCGTTCATCTAACTGGACTCTTTATAATTCAACCTGATCATGAGATGCGCTTTAAAAAAAATTAGGGAGAAGTATAGATACACACAATGCAGATTTCTGATGAGATACACTGGGTATCGGTCATTCTCCCAATGAGATGCATAAAGTTACCGGGTAATCGGGTACTCGTCGGCTCTCCTTATCAGCTCAAAGAATATATACTTTTAAAAAAAATCCGGTAAGCTATCAGCTCAAGTGCTCAACTACTAAAAGAAATCATCAAATGAACTTCTTTCATCTCTCTTCCTGTCTCTTATCTTTCTCAATTTAAATCATACATTCATATTCTAAGAAGAGTAGGATTTACGTGAAGTAACTTTCACCCACACCGAAACCCACCAACCCATTAACCTGAATAAAACGCGGGTTTCGGTCTCTCTCTCTCTCAACCCCCTAATTCGCGGCAACCGACGCTCTCTTTCTGAGTAACGTTCCTCTTTCTCCCTCCCTCTCTCTCTCTCTCTCTCTCTCTCTCTCTCTCTCTCCATGGATTTCGCTATTAATACACCCAGTCTCGCTCTTTTCTCCGTTGCGGTTGCTTTCATCCTTCTTGCAAGCGCAGCAGAAGCCTCCATCCATTTCTACGACCAAGAAACCTTCAAGGAGGTCGGAAATGCTTATCTTCTTTCCGGTGGTAGCGAGGGCATCGTCGCTTCTCGTGCTGGTGCTTTCGATGACAAGAATGCTGGATCCGGGATCCACGATGGCCGTTCTTTTATCCGGTAGTGTTCAACAAATTTGTCTCGCTACCCCCTCTCTCTGTGTCTGTGTGTGTGTTTATATTCGTTCGTCTATCTATGTCTTTTCAGTTTACTCTTGTTTTTCTTGCTAATTGGTGTTTATTTTTATCAAATGAGAGAATGTTGCTATATTCTTCTTTTAGTCGGTGGGCATTGATGGATCGGATTTAAGGAGAGATCTGCTAACCTTTGACTTGCATTAGATCTAAGGTGGCAATGCAGTACTAGATGCATCCGGAAGGAGAAAAATTGAGTCTTCAAATGTAATGACTAGAATTTCTGACTTTATAAGATTAACAGAAACGGAATATAAATGTGAAGCGAGAGAGATCAATTCATGTAGCTAATTTACAACTACCACACTTCTAGAGGGGATACTTTCCATGTGAATTTATCATGCAATTAAGTCATTAGGTATTGGCATGTTTTGGCATGGCATATTAGGCCGGCATATAATCCAGACGGTTTGGTGTCTATACTTAAAGAGGACGTTTCCGGCATATGTTTTATGGTGTTATTACCCGGATTTTTGATTGGGATGATGAATCGGGATAGCTAGGTATGATGGATCTGAGAAGAATTTCTGACTCGATGGTCGTAAATGACAAATGATCATTTTTGAAACTGTAAATTGAGGACTCTGGAGAGGAATTTCTGACTTCTGCCATTGCATCAAGAAATGAGTAAGATAATTGGTTGTATAAAAGGCAATTAATTTTTTATCATAATTGCCTTGAGGATCACACAAGGCGATACTTTATGTATTACTCAAGAAGATTTTGGCAAAAGCATAAATGAACCTAAGTTGCTACCTATAGAAGTTTCTACTCAGGAAGGAGAATGCATGGTCTACAGTAGAATTTTAATGTACAAAAGATTTAAATGAAAAGTAGAAATAAAGAAAATAAGCCTAGAAGTGACACTCAACATATTATTGAGTGTTGTTTATGTGTTATGCTTCACCACCTATTTTCATGGCATTAAAATAATTTCATAGGAGATACAGGCTAAAGGCAACATGCAGAGGAAATGTGGTTGACTAGTTGCAGTTGCAGAAAGATGCTTGGATTGAACTCAAGGATAAGTTCTTTTGCAATTGGAAATGAATGTGGATTGGAATACAAGTCAAAGGCCAAGTGCCAACTAAAGCCTTGAGAAATTGCTGCTTGGTAAAGTAACCTAGAAATTCTTATCTCAGGAGGGTAAAGTCATCTAATATTTGAAAGACCATATATTTTATACATGCCAGAAAGCATATTTGGTCATTTTCCTTTTCTTGTTTTGTTTCTTCTTTTTCTTAAAGATTGTTAAAGATCAGAGTTACATTATTATAAGAATGAGGACATAAAAGGGGGGATGTGCATGAGGGGCATTGGACAAAAAAGCAGGTCATCAGATGCTATAGAGATATCTTTTCCATGATTTTCAATAACTATTTCTAACATTGTGGTATGATACATTCTAGATCTCCTACCTTTAAAATTAGTGGTCTGATTAGGTTTTCTTAAATATTTGTTATCTAATCATTGTAAACATGTAAGATACATTCGCGAATGAAATATGCATTTTGGGCTGTGATTTGTCTCATACTTTTGGGTATTTAAGAAAATTTTTAAGTGAGATTTTGCCTCGATTTTCTCTTAATAATTCTAGGTTTGGATAATAACAGGACTACATTAACAACCACTTTTCTTATAGCATGCAGGGGATTAAGCAATCTTTTTTTTTTTTTTTCGATAAGTAATAATTGATTATATTAAAAACTCAATAATGACAACTTATACAATGAGCTTCCCACAGAGAGGTGCAAGGTGCAGTGCCAATTACAAAAAAAAAAAAAACAGATTAGAATTGAGCCCAAAATATATAATCTTTATGCACACCCTGCTTAGCTAAACAATCTTCTGTGCCATTAGCCGATCTCCTTTCTCACTAAATTCTTACAGTCATATTTGACATCAAACATCAACCATTTAAACCTTTTCATTGCTTCCCTACAAGTCCAAACAACAGTGTCTAGATTCCTTGGCCACCCAATTATCAAATTTGAATCAGCGTGATTACTAATCTATCAATGTTTATCTCTATAGCAAATAGTGCTCCTGCAGAACTGCTTGAAATTCAGCTTGGATATAGTCCCCCTCACCTACAGGACCTGAAAATAGAGCAATTATATGGCCTTCTACATTTCTGAAAACACTTCTATTCCTGAGAGCCCTGGATTACACAAATTGGTACCATCAAAGTTGTGCTTAATGAAACCTTTTTTCAGGAGGTACCCAAACTAAGAGAGGCCTTATCTTGATTTCTGAACTTTTTTCTACAGCTCCCCAATTCCGCCAAATATCATCAAAGGAAAAATGGAAAAATAGATCCAAGGTTTTAGCCCATTGGATAGCCCTATTTACAATGCAATCCCAAATAGCCTCCTCATTCCTTTCCTAGTCATTAAAGATTCTAGCATTTCTCTCCTTCCAGACTGTCCAAACCATAGCATCACTAGCACATCTCCATAGGATTCTGCCCCTCCTCTTAGGCCATTTGAAGGTTGTAGGGTCAAATAGGCTACTAGTTTGCAAAGGCAAATTCCACCTGCAACCAAATAGAACAAATAACCTTTCCCAAAAGCCTGCAATAACATGGCATGAGATTAGCATATGGTAACAACTCTCACTATCAGCTTCACATAGAATACACCAACTTGGGGAAATACAAGGGAAATGTCTTCTTTTTTGCAGGTTGTCCAACATGTTTAGCTTTTCATAATAGATTTTCCAACAAAGAGCTCCAACCTTGGGTTGGATAGGCTTGGACAAAACTTCTTTAGAAAGGGAAGGCTGGGGAAGAGGAATCTAAGCACAAGGAGGAGAAAAAAAGAAGCACTAAAGAAAAGGCCCTTAGGGTGAGGAGTCCAAACCCAACTATCTGGAAAAGAAGGATCCAAAAAAAAAAGAGTCAAGAAGTTTTACTAGCAAGGCAACTTGATCAGACTCATGATTCCTCAAGTCTCTTCTCAAACCCAAATCCCAAATAATACTAGTTGAAGTGGAGAAGGAAGCAAAGCGTTGGATAGGTTCATTCTTGAATAGAGAGAGAGAGAGTACAAAGAGGGAAAGAGGTCCTTGAGAGTAGAGTTACAAACCAAAGATCTTCCCCGAACAAAGCATTGTCTCCAGTACACACATCATACCTTCTGAGTTTTAAGAATTGGGGGAGAATACCATGTATGGGTTTCCAAGATTTTGCCATGTATTTAAGGCTTTTAAGTAAACTTTTAAACAAGATTATGCCTTGATTTTCTCTTGATAATACTAGGATTAGATAATACTTGATTACTTTAACCAACCGCTTTTCTCACAGTATGCAGGGGATAAATCAGGTAACTTTAAGGTTCCTTTTTTGGGTTCATTCTTTTTTAAATTTTAATTGGTTTGAGATAATATAAAGCTTACAATGTTTTTATCAAAATCTAGAATTTTGTAACTGCTCTCTAGAAAAGAAGAAAACTAAGATTTTAATTTCTGTTTTGGTAAAGACTGAAATGTGGTCTAAAGACAAAAACATTGCTCTTGATGGAGCATAATGGCAGGGCAATATTTAAGGTGGCTAACCCCAAATAGTTGGGAGCTTGGGATTAAGGCTGAGTTATGTTGGATTAAGTTGAGTTTTGGCAAAGACTGAAGTTGGTCCATGAAGAATGTTTAGAAATGGAATGAACTAGATACTCAGTTGTAATCAGAGCCTCTACAACTGCATCTATTTTTTTTTGTATTGTATTATTGGTATTATTTATTATCATTTGTTTATTTAATTAACTGATGAGGTGATTTGTATGTTCAAAAATTGATTAAAATACTTGAGCAGATTTGAGAATATCACCTTCTGGAGAAGCAAGGAAGCTGCAGACAAGCATTCAAGTATGGCACATAGTACCGGGTTGATTCAAGCTACTATTTTTGAAGCAGCTGATCGGGATAATATTGGTGGTTCAGCTTATGGTGGACAAAGATCTATATGTTGCACCCCTGATCTTGCAAAGCTTGAAGGTTGTAAGCAAGGCGAAGTCATCAGGAGACCTTCTGCTGAGGATCCTCATTGGCCTATTGTTTTAAATATACAATTCAGTGGAAACTATTTATCTACAAAGATGGATGCTACTGAGGTTCACATTACAAAGACTGGAATGTATAATTTGTTCTTTATATCCTGTGATCCAAATCTTAAGGGACTGGTGATGAGTGGAAAGACATTGTGGAAGAATCCTGATGGTTATTTACCAGGAAGGATGGCACCATTGATGAAATTCTATGTTTTCATGTCACTTGCTTATATAATACTCAGTCTCATATGGTTTTCTCAGTATGTGAGATTTTGGAAGGACATATTGCAGATTCAGAACTGCATAACAATTGTTATTGCTCTTGGTTTGTTTGAAATGGTTCTTTGGTATTTTGAATATGCAAACTTTAATAACACTGGAATGAGGCCAGTTGGACTCACAACTTGGGTTGTGACAGTTGGAGCTGTAAGAAAAACTGTTTCACGCCTTCTTATACTTTTTGTTTCTATGGGATATGGTGTTGTTCGGCCTACTCTTGGTGGCCTTACCTCAAAGGTGCTTCTTCTTGGAGTTACCTATTTCTTGGCATCTGAGCTGCTTGATATTGCTGAGAATGTGGGAACCATCAATGACATTTCAGGAAAAGCTAGACTCTTCCTGGTTCTTCCTGATGCATTCCTGGATGCATTCTTGATATTGTGGATTTTCACATCTCTTTCAAAGACATTGGAGCAACTACAGGTATATTTAAATAAATGTAAGGGTTGCAAATATGCTACATTTAGAATCATGGACAACAATTGCAATTTCTCATTGCAGTCACAATGGGACTTACCTTTCTTTTATATGCCATGTTGTTTCCTTTGTGGGGAAGGTTGATTCTTCAACCATTCTCTGACACTGATTTCATTTGTAACTTCCAGGCAAAGAGGAGCTCTGTTAAATTGGATATTTATAGGAAATTTTCAAATGCATTAGCAGTAGCTGTAATTGCTTCAGTTGTTTGGATTGGTTATGAGGTATGTTTTCCAATGAGAAGAACTTATTTAAATTCAGATTTGTTCAAATAATGAATTAATGCCTCTTTGACATATACATGATTTACTCTTCTTTCATAGGGAAAGAAATGCACCTTATTTCATTTTTTATCTTTTGCATTGCTCAGTTTCCTACTTCAAATTTATCCATGCATCTGGTTTGTTATTTGATTGAAGTTAGGCAAAAGGATCTTCATGTTTTCTGATAGGTGAGGTATTAATATTATAATATATTATAATATCAAAAAGTGATAGGCTAATAGCAACAAAGAGTGCATTCATTTTGGATGTCCTCATCCAAGGTGATTTGCATGTTTATTTTATGAGTAAAAAACTGTAAATCTTAGGGTAATTTCCTAAGTTCCATAGCAAGTAGCAACCGTCTTTCGTTAATAATTGTCTATAAACTTCATAAAAAACGTATAAATTTCATTTAAAAATAGAAAATCAATATTTTCATGATAAAAACGAAGAGAGAAGAAAATGGTAAAAAGGAAGAGAAGAAATTTCAGCAAATAGAGGGGTTGAAAATGATCAACAAAAAAGGAAAAAAATAGAGGGGATGAACCATATTTTTGTTCTAGGAAAAGAAAAAGAAATGATACATGTTGATTGAAGTATTCAAAAGGATGCATGTTGATTGAGTTCTTTTTTGCTTATCAGTTCAGGTTTTGAAGTCTTCAAGGGTTTAAGACAGCATACATGTTGATTGAACCCCAACAAATAAGAAAATAATAAAAAGAAGCTAGTAACAACAATGGCAAGGAAGATGATCAATGGTGAGGATCTTGTTCAAAAAGAAAAGGAACATATCTTGAAGGTGAAGAGCACATGACATAGGTGCTTTCTCCCAAGCGGCCCAACGTTGTGGCCTAGCAAGGCGCATCACTGCTTAGGTGACAAAAATTAATAAATAAATAAAATACATTTTTCATACTGTATAATCATAAAGTTAGTTTCCAATTATTAAACCACAAATTAAAGCAATAAATGATTAAACATACATATGACTTTCAAAAGAAGACACAGATTCTAGGTGTCACCTGGTCAATACTTAGGTGATGCTTTAACTACACCTGCTCCTGTTAGATGTATAGGATCCCAAATTTCTCAATCTTTATAGTATGGAACATAAAAAACAGAATATTGAGGGTCCAAATTGATTTCCATTTTCTACCAAAGAAAATTGATTTCTGTTGGCATAAATAAATTATTCATTCCTAATTGTTTACTTGGCACTAAAGCTAAAAAATTACAACCCGCCAATAAAAAACAGTTGTTAGAAAATATTTTGTAGTTTTGGTATTTATCAAAAAATAATAATTTCTAGTTTTGGTGCACTCCATAGTCCATATCTTCTGTAATCCCAAATTTTATCTTGTTTTACTCCTTGTACCAGATAATGACATTGCTGAGCTGCCTTGTATTTGGTCTCTTGGCTTTGGGATATCATGCTTTAATATGCCCAATCCCAAAGTAATAATGTGGCTAATGAATTAAGATTATTTTCTATGTGTGTGACTTTTGGTGATCTTGGGTAAGTCTTTTCTCAAGTCTCAACTAATATAGGACAACAATATCATTTCTGAATTCTTTCACCAACCTCTCAAACAACTTAACTAAAGACCTTTGGCATGGTTAAAAAAATTGATTATCATTGAGTCTAGACCCATCATTTTGTTTAGAAAATACCAGCCAGCTCTATTACCAAATTGATGAAACACGATTTAGCTTTGGCACCATATTGATGTAAGACTAAAGATTTGATGCCAAACTGGTTTAGGACTGATAGTTTTCAACAAAACTCAACTAAGCCTAGTCCTAACTTTATGGGGTAAGCTACATGAATCCTGTTCCACCATTCCACTCTGTTCAGTGCCATGTGCATTGCATGGGCTTTTTTTTCCTTTTTTGGTAAAAGGTAAGGATGGTTGGAGAGAGAAATTGAGGAGGGAGAGGTTTGGGATGCGATTAAGAAGATGATTGGTTTCTACAAAATGTGTTGGACCATCATTAAAGGACTTGATGCTAATGTTTAAGGAGTTTTTTTTTTTTTTGTGGGGGTGGGGGGGAGAGAAAAAGCTAGAAAAATCAGCAAATGCAACTTTTATCTCTCTCATCCCCAAAATAGTTGGGGCTGTTAGAGTGAAAGATTTCAGACCTATCAGCCTGATCTGTAGCCCGTATAAAATTTTGGCAAAAACCTGGGAGGTTAAAGTTGGTGCTTCATGCTGTGGTGGGGCCCACTCAAATGGCATTTGTACAAGGAAGACAGATTTTGGATGGGGTGTTGATTGCTAGTGAGTGTATTGATTGAAAGATTAGAAATTGGGGATGTAGGGGTAATTCGTAAGATTGATCTTGAGAAGGCATATGATCACGTGGAGTGGGGTTTCTTGGAAGAAGTGATGAGGAGGATGGGAGACATCCAAAATTCTGTTCTTGAGTTGTGTGCCGGAGCTTTGGGCTGTCTGGTTGGAAACTTCCCTTTCTCTTATTTGGGGCTTCCAATTGGGGCTACGGCTTCTGCTGCTTCTACCTGGCAACCTGTGCTAGACAGAATAGACCAAAGCTGACCGGTTGGAAAGGAAAATTTCTTTCCTTTGCTGGGAAAGTTACTCTGATAAAAAGTATCCTTTCTAACCTGCCGTTCTATTACCTATCTCTGTTGAAGGCTCCAACAGCAGTGTTGGGAGAGATAGAATCCAAATAAAGTTTTTGTGGAGTGAGGGCTGAAAAAAAGAAAATACATTTAGTTAAGTGGGAGGTGGTGTGCAAGCCTAAAAAAGAAGGGAGCCTTGGGGTGCGAAAGGTGGGGGTTAACAAAGCTTTGTTGGGAAAGTGGGTGTGGAGATTTGGAAGAGAGAGGGAGGCAGCACTATGGAGGAGAGTAGTGACTGGTAAATATGGGGTGGTGAACTTTGGGTGGGATTCAAAGGAAGTAAGCCACTCTTATACCTATTGGAAAGGGTTAATGAGTTTCAATTCTGTGGTGGTTTCTCATTATTCCTAGAGGGCAGGGATTGGGTCTAGCATTAGATTCTGGGAGGATGATTGGTCTGGATTGGGGAAGTTTTGTGAGATCTGTCCAAGGTTGTACAGATTGGATCGGAAGGGTGTACATATTTCTGATTGTTATGAAGTTTCAAATGGTTCTGTGGTGTGGACACCAAACTTCAGAAAGCTTCTACTCAACTGGGAGCTGGAGGAATGTTTGGAGCTGCTGTCCAAATTGCAATCTTTGGAAATTAATCTGTCAGATGGTGACATCAGATGGTGGAAGGAATGCAAGGATGGAAAATTTACAGTCAAGTCAATGTACACTATTCTGATTAGAAATATGGTAGAAGCTGATCCAATTCAGGGAGTGTGGGGGAAACCAGTGCCCCCAAGAGTGGAAGCCTTTGCATGGTTGATAGCCAGGGGGTGTATTCTGACTCAGGGCATCCTAAAGAGTTGAGGCTTTCAATTTCCAAGCAGGTGTGCCCTGTGTTTGTCTGGAGAAGAAAACAGTATGCATTTGTTCTAAGTTGCAGCTTCATTTTCCCAATATGGTTCTACTTCTTCAAGCTGTTTAAAGTGGATTGGTGATCAATCTCATGATCAGTCTGAAATCTTTGGACTTTGGCCAAGAGTTCGGGTGGTCCTAAGGTCAAGCCGATGCAGAATTGCATTCCATTTGCGGTGTGCTGGGAAGTTTGGGAAGAGGTGGTGGCTCGGATCAACTCATCATTGGGTGTTAATTCTGCCAGATTTTCAAGGATTTAAGAAAGAAGACTTTGAATGCTTAAGAAAGAAGACGTAGGTACATCGTACACGTAAAATGATTTAACAGAGAAAGAACCTGACAAGTCAAATTTCCAGATCCTCATATCTTCCTGATTCACATATACTTCTGCACTTTGCAACAGGGAGAGTAGCTCCAACAATTGCTTGACCTACTAATCATTGAGATTTCTTTTCAGATCAGTATTCCTAGCCACTTGACCATTAGCCACCAAGAAGGAGTTTCTATCTCTAGTAGCCGGAAACAGACAGAAGCAAGTCGATGAGAGTTTTATTAGAACACCTCAGCACCATGTATAGCTCCAAAATTTGACTTGTTGACCATTTACTCACCTTGAAACTTATTCTTGCCGAGAATTGATTGAAACTCTTCTCAACCCTTTTCCAGAGAGCACGACCATATGACTTTAGGTAAGCCCGGATCCCAATTCAGATTTGTTGACCCATATTTGGCTAGAATGATGAATGATCTTCCTCCACAAGCTATCTGGTTCCTCACTGAAATGTCAAAACCATTTCCCCAATAGAGCTTCATTAACCAATCTCAAATTTCTTACACCCAGCTCACCCCAATTCTCCAATTTACCAAATGAATTGTATCTTCTTCTCTCCACCCTTTCCAGAGGAAATTTCTCTTCTTCCTCTAAACTGTTTCTGCCACCCGAGCTGGAGCAGGAAGATCTGACAGCACATTGTTCAGTAATGTTATTTGCTCCCCTTAGAAAGGTATCTCAGTTTCCATGATTCCAACATCTTATCAAATCTTTCTTATATAGGGTTCCACACTGCCTTGGAAATACACCTTTGCTCTAGTTATAAGCCCAAGTATTTCATAGGGAGCTTACCCATGGACAAGCTCAAAGGCTGATACTAATTAATGTAGGACTGATGTGCACAAAGGCTGGACTGGAACATATTTGAGGGAAAACTCATAAGAAAATTACATTTTCAAGGGCTTAACGTTTTTCTAGGTCTATAGAGCTATATAATTTGATAGTAAAATTAATTCAGGGTTGTAATTACTACGATATACAGAAATTTCTAAAGAAATAAAAAAATCAATTACTTGAGATTGGAATAAAATTTCTTCAAATTGTTTTAGAGTAGTGTTTGGCATGGTAAACTGAAGAATGGGGTTGAATTTGGAGGGGTTCTGAGATAACTTGTGAAGCTAGGTTTTATGGATAAGAGTTCCCGGAATATGAACTCTTGGAACTAGGATTTTTAGAAGGAATTTTTGAATACTGTTTTAATGGATGAAAATGGGCTTAAAATATGGGGGATGACTAAACCAATCCTGATTTTCACCAAGGCCTAAGAAGGATTGAGGATGAATTAAATAAGTTTTGCTTTTTTAAAGAAAGTGTGTAAAGCAGTAAGGGTTGAGGACTGAAGGAAATTGAAACAACAACCAGGATCAATTTGGTCATTTATTTGATGTTGAATGACGGTTGTTGATTGCTTTTTTCCAGGTGTTTGATGGTTGTTGGTGGTTGAACTTAGAAAAATTGGAAGAGAAGGACAATGAGAAAAAATGGAATTCACTCTAGGGTTTTGGGAATCACTCAAGAGTCAAATAATCAGAAAATAATCTCCAAAGTTCATTAACCACATTTTTGCAACTTTATACATGCATACATACACAAACCCCTGCAAATAAGAAAACTCAAAATTATTATTTTGCTACTCATACTTTTAGCTTTAGAAAAGAAAAGGAAAAAAACCTAAGTAGCTTCTAAACTACTTAATTGACTTGGGAATTTTAAAGATAACTAAACTATACAGACCAAACTAATAAGCCGGACCCCACATACAATATGAATGTCAAAAGAAAGTGCACAAGTACATAGAAAATCCCAGTTTTGACTTGTTTGTTCCTACATTATTCCTGCATCCTTTGGGTATTATAGCTAGGTTGTCCTACACCATCAAGGAACTCAAGCATTCTGGTGTCTTCAAAGAATTTTAGGAGATATCGGTGGTTTACTCTGATTCTAGAGCGCATGGGACATTAGAGTGGGGCTTATGAATGCAGATAACCTGGTCAGAAATCTAGATATGAGAGGGTTACGTTGGGGGTATCTACTATTCATATGTATGTAGGATCATATCATGGTGTTTCTTTTCTTTTCTTTTCTTATCTTTCTTTTTCTTTTTTTCATTGTAGGAGTTGCTTGAGTTTTTGGGTCTGGCTTTCTGGTTTTAGAGAACCAGTTATTTTCTGTATATACTTCCCTCACCTTTATCTATTAATAAAAGTTTGCTATTTTTTGTTAAAATTTATGCTGCCAGAAACACATGATACTGGAAGGGCTTTGATCAATTAAAAACCTCCATGAATTTTGAATAAGACATTCTTATTTTTGAATATTCACTTGTTTCTTTCTTTCCATCTCATTCACATGAATGCATTCTTCTATAAACAGAACAAAAAGAAAAAATATTATAGTATTGTTCTTATTAAAAAGAAAAAAAAGAAAATTATATTAGAGAAAGAAAAAGTTTAATGGAGTGATAAGATGATACCAAACCTCAAACATTAACAACAAAACAAATATTAAAAAAGGGCAGCCCAGTGCACGAGGCTCTGCCAATGTGGGGTCTGGGGAGGCACAGATGTATGCAGCAGATATACAAAATTGCACAGCTTAAGAGCCACAATCAAGATTCATTATAACATCAAGGGTATTCCAAAACTCCAATTCAAAGTTGACCCTCCAATGTTGTCAAATTCCATATGAGCCACAACTCTCCAACCAGTCAAGAATGAGAGAACCAATGTCAGCACATATCTTGCCAGTAATCTTTCTTTTTTCCTTCAAAAACCATCCTAATTCTTCCAGTCCAATACCCCAAAGCATTGCAAACATTGCTAAAAACAGTTTCTGAATAATGTTGTCCAATATAGATCTATGAATGTGGTGGCAGATGCCATGGCCAGACAAGGGGTGAATAGAAGACATCTCTTTTGGTGTGGCACCTTGTGAAAGGAAATGTTTTGTAAGGGGAAGGGCAAGAGCTAGACTCATTGAAAGAATGCTATGCATTCTTGTAGCTGTAATCCTACCGGATGAGGATGGTCTATTTGACCTGAAGTTGGGAAAAGAAGTGGTTAAGGATGAGGAGAACTAGGGTTCAGGGGGTCGGAAAAGGTAGTGAATTGCAGGGAAATTAGAACTGAAAATGGCCAAGGGAAGAACCCTTCTTCAGCCTCCTGGTTCCCTATTTATAGAATTGGGGGAACCAGGCTATGTACATGAGGTGCATATTCCATAATCTTCTTCGCTTTAATGAACACATGTGAAACAAATCCCATTGGTTTCTCCCCCATAGACACGGCCGTTAGGCTTAGGCCATGTTCTTGGAAGACACTTTAGGTGTGGCGTGTGTCCTGTTGACTATGGGGCCATTAGGCCACCACTTTAAGTGTGATGCATGTTCACACAGACATCATGTACAGCCAGTCATGATTTCCTTGAGGTGATCACGCGTTTCATTCTAGGCATGCTCCCAAGATTGCAGCGTTTGGTCTAGATTCTGTGATAGGGGGAGTGATAAGAGATGAAAAAGGGAATATGTTAGCTATGTATTCTGGCCCAATTGGTGTGGGAGACTCCTTGAGGGCTGAGATATTAGGAGCTCTTGAAGGAGTACAAAGGGTCAAAGACATGCATTTCAAGAAATTGATCATAGAAAGTGATTCTGAAATTGTAGTGAACTGGTTAAAAGAGGACAACTCCAAGCTCTGGAACTACAACAATGAAAAGAGGAAATTTAAGTGGCTGAGTAAGGACATGGAAGTTAGATGTAAATGGATAAAGAGAAGTGCAAACTCATTGGCAGATGGCTTAGCTAGGCAAGGGGTGATCAGAAACTCTATTTTTTGGGCTGTTCTGTAGTTGGTTTCAGTTGGGTGTACTTTAATGTACTTTGATTTATTGGGGAGTTAAGTCTTTTTAGCTCCTTATTTCTGTACTTTCTCAATTTTTAATAAAATGCACTGTTATTGATAAAAAAAAACACCGGTGGAATAAAGAGGTTTTCCATTATGTTAGGCTATAAGATCTGTAACAAGGTCACCTCATCATATTATGCCTATGAGGTACAATTTGGGATCTCACTCCTATGAGATTCCTTCTCCTGTGAGGTCCTTTGCTACTAGGCCTTGTTTGGTCTGGTGACCTCGCACTGCCACATACAACTCCATGTGGTTACCTTCAACTAGCTTTTTTGATATTGTTTTCTCACAACACCCAGCACAAAATCGTTTGAGACATTCATGTTATCCTGTGATATTGCCATTGTACCATACTTTTATTGGCGTCTTTCTTTCAAGTCCTTAAATATATATATCCACACTCTCACAATAGCATATGTAATTAAACCATTCTTTACCTTTTTCCTCAAAAAAATTGTATTTACTGTTGTTGATCAAAAAAAAAAAAAATCAAAAGAAGTCCAATAAATCTTTTGTCTTCTGCCAAGCCCAATTTCTCCTCATTGACGGAGCACTTCACTACCCAAAGCGACCAATTCTAGACCCATCAGTTCCATAGAAATGACAAAAGCTTGTTGTTTTTGAATGATGAAATAGGGGGAAGTAGCTAACTCCCTGTCAAAGAGATGCATGATATATGCGAGGATAGATAAAATCACTTCTATTTACTTATCACAAAATCACTTCTATTCCTTTTCTTCAGAGGGAAGTGGATACCAAATTATACTAACTATTTCATTAGTCATCAGAGAAAGATTATACCCCAAAATGGTTTGTCACTCATTTAGCAGTTGTCACAAGAAGAAAACCTCTGATGAAGTAAATGTGAAAATGTCTAGGATAGGGGTGTGTGTGTATGTATGTGTGAGAGAGAGAGAGCGAGAGAGAGAGAGAGGCACAATTTGTCAGCCCTTCCAAGTTTCTTCTGAAATTCCAACAGGCTGTTCTGTTAAGAGGGGAAGAGTTTCCCTGAATACAGTATGGAAAACTGTACTGCCTCTTTAAGTAGCCTTTTTTGGGAAAGTGCTTGACAGCAGACAGCCTTTTTAGCAGAGGGATGATGGTGAAACCTAGCAGGTGCATAATGTGTGGAGAGGACACTGAAGGGGTGGACCATCTATTTATCCACTGCAAGCTTGCAAGGAAGCTGTGGGTAAAATCTTTGAGGCTTTTTGAACAGTGCTTTCTAAAAGACAAAGCGTTGTTATGGGGTTGGCAACAAAAACTGTCCAGAAAAGGGACAATTAGATGGGGAGTAATGTGATATCTACAGCAGTAATATGGGCAATTTGGACAGCAAGAAATAGGAGGTTATTTGAGAATAAATATAATACTAAGATACAGCAATGAATGGTTTCTGGGGAAGAATATAATATTGAAGATAAGCTTTGCAAGGATATACAATACAGCTTGTTGATCTTAGTAACCTTTTTGTATCTAGGTGATCAGAATTGTTGTGTAAAAGAAAATTCTGTTCCCTGCCCAGTATCTTATTTCACAGAACTTGTATATGTTTTGCTCAGTTTAATATAATACTTTGCTTTTTTCAAAAAAGAAAAAAGAAATTCTAAAAGTGAATGATCAACAAGTAACCTCCCTGCTTCTTCACTTATGAGGGTATTATTGTAACAAGCTTTGCTACAAGAATTTATGGATTTTTGGGACATAGTGATCAAATCCACTTTCCCTAGCTTTCCTGTTACTTTTCAGTGTAAGGGAGCCTTGTTATGGTGATTAAAAGAATGGACTGTAGAGAATTTAGGATTATATTTTCACAGAACCAAGAGAATGTAAGACACCTGATAAATTGTGAGATGTCTCGTGAAAAGAAAGGAAGGTGATGGCTTAATATTATCAAGGTAGGAAAGAATGGAAATGCATCCTTGTTGGATATAGTTGTGGGAGTAACTGTGGAGTCTTGGAATCTTTGGAACTTATATGTCAGAAGCAGTTATAGCATTCAACTTAATGGTTAGAATCATTAGACTATAGATTTGTTGGTAGACCTGTTCATGGACCGGGTAGCCCGACGGGCCGGCCCGGCCTGGCTCGACCCCCGGACGGGCTTGAACAGGCTTTTTGGCCCGCGGGCTTAACCTCGGGCCAAAAAGCCCGGCCTGCATAAAATTCGAGCCGGGCTCGGGCTTTGCCAAAATAGCCCGGCCCGACCTATAGTTAAACCTAAGTAAAAACCCTATGTGATGTCCATTTGAATAATTTTTTTGATTTGAGAAGGTTGTTGATTCACTTGTAGGCCCATTGTTCATTTAAATAGGGGAAAAAAACATCTGAATTAAAATAGATAATGTCTATTTGAATAGGGAAAATTTCGAATTTCTTTTATTAGGTCGGGCTTTGGGCTCGGGCTCGGGCCCAAGTTGTAGGCCCGTTGGTTGGGCCGGGCTCGGGCCTAACATTTTTCTGTTCATAAAGAGTCAAAGCCTGGCCCAGCCCATGAACAGGTCTATTTGTTGGTAGAGTCACTCCTTTTTCCACTTTGAAGTCCATCATTGTTGTCCTTTGCTCAATTCATCAGTCATCACTGTGGTGTACTGTCCAGGACTGGAGTTGGGTTTCAGGAGGATCTATGGTAGTGGTGAGGTTCTCATTTGCCAAGCATTCCCTAAACTCTAAATCCCCAATTTGAATATTTCCCTATTTCTGTTTGTATCTTTGCTTTCATACAGAGCCAGAATAGCATTCACTTTATCATAACCATTTCTAGATAGCCTTCCAATCCCATAATGGATTAGGATAGTACCTATCAAAGTTGATCCGGAGGCAATTGATGAAAGATTTACAGATGGCAACCAATATCTAATATTCAATTTCACAACTTGGTAATATAGACCCAGTGAACTACTCTGATGCATATAAAATGTCACACCCAACAGAATGAACTTTCTTTGAAGATCATTGAATTTCTATCATCCCAAATGCTCCAAAAAGGGTCTGGTAATGCATGTTTCCATGTTAGTTTCCTGTTTCCCTTTGGTGGAAATGTTTAGTGGCCATGACAAAAAAAAAAAAAAGGTTGGGTATCCAGGTAAGAATTAGTTTGGATGACTTGGACCTAATGCTCCTCATGTGAAAGCTGGAGCTGTTTTGTTATATTAATTTTATGCTGTTAATGAAGAATACAAACTTCAGCTAATCAGAGAATAGTTTGTTTTTCTCATTTGATTTCATATGAATAATGTAGTTATTGGATTCTACTAAGTTGCATTGGATCATCTCTTGGTAAGAAAGGATTGTACACACCTTAAGAAGCAAAGCACATGGAGTTCGTGCAGGCAGGTCAGTGGAGGAGATCCTTGAAGATAGAAGCAAAAAATCTCCTGTTCGAAGAGATGAGAATCAAGGGGAAGGTAAGCCTGAAGGTAAGGGAAGCGAAAAAGGGTACAATATTGCTGGAAGGATTAGAAGTGATCGAGTGGCTAAGAAAGTTCATAGCTGGAGCCTGTTCAAAAGGTAAGCAGATAAACTGGCAGGATTTTAGTACACTAGAAGGGAGAAGATATGTTGTTGAATGTAAGAGGAACAGAAAGGGGTTCTTCATAGCTTTGGCTGAATTTTTTGGTAAGGGACAAAGTCAACTGGTGTGTCTACCAGCAGGAAAACAGAACCAAGGCTGGGGGGAAGTTGATAGGTTGCTCAAAGAGTTCTTAGCTCAAAGAGTAGCAAATGAGAAAAAAGCCTCCATAAGGGAGGAGAAGGCTTATCTCAGTAACAGCAGGGTACAACAAGGGCCAGTGGTCATGGCAAAAACAAAAGGCCATTGCAGAATGGTGGGAGGTCTAGAGAGAGAGGAGTGGGATAGTAAGTTTGTGATACAAGCCAAGGAAAAGGTTAATGATTGGAGGAGGGTAACTGACTTACTGGCAACAAGGTTGAAGTTGAAGAGTGTTTTCATATTAACCCCCTTCGATAACTGTAAAGCCATCCTAGATCCATTAGAGAATGATTTGGAAGTATTAGCTATCAATGTTCAGGCTGAGTTCGGATCATTCACAGTCTTCAAATGGAATCCAACATCCAACTCCAAGGATTTTTTTGTTGAAGATGGTGTGGTGGTGTGTGTAATAGTCTTGCCATTCCATCTATGGAAACAAGAAATAGCAGAGTCTATAGCTGTGTTGTGTGGAGGAATCTTGAAAGGTGCTTTCTGGGGCGATCCTCTATTCAGTAGCAATCCTACTAAGTGGTGTGAAGCCAGAAGAAATTCCACGAAAGGTAGAGGTACGAACAGAGGGGAGCTTTGTCTCTGTGTGGTTAGCTTCCTCCATTGAAGCAGGGCTGTGGAAGGAGGCTCGTTTGGTAGGAGGGGAGGAGGAGGAAGAAGAAGCACTACGTGGACTTGTGAGATTGGGTAATTCAAATGGGAAGGGATGTTTCACTAAAAAGGGCCAACAAATTCTGGGAAGCCAAAAAGTTTTGGGGCAGTTGGAAGGTCAAACCTAGAGAAAGCAAGAAGAGGTTATGACAAATGGCAGATCCTTTGTGCAGGTGGTGTCAGGGGAAAAAGACAAAAAGCTTCTAGTGTCGAAAGGGAGAAGGCTGAACCAGCAATTTCAGACAGGGAAGGTTGCTGGTTCGACCATTAAAACAGGGGGGTGTGACCCTTTAAGTGGTCACGTGGGACGAAAAGAAGGGCCCAATCGAGTGGATCCCTTTTATGGTGGGCCGGAGAAGGCTTCTCAAGTAAAGGAGTTGGGCTACTATAGTCTTGAGCCCAAGGCCCATTATAAGACAGATGGGCCGAGGGACACGTTAAGTAAGCACGTGACTGGGAGGAGGGATGAGCTGATAGACGAGATAAAGCGTCTATCTTCTTCAACCCCGAACCCTTCCTCTCGACCGAATAGATCAGGCGCAAAAAAGTCTCAAGACTCGCAGTCTCGAGGCTCTCTACAGTGGGTCCCTTCCAACCTGGCGAACCGTCTCTCACCAGATAGGCGCAACCCGAGATACCTGAAGCCTAGTGATGAGAACAGAACAGGGCTTGAAGATTGGTTGAGTGAACAAAACAGCAATGACGGTTCTGATAGAGACGAAACGCTAAGTCTGGGAAGTTTGTCTCGGAAAAGCAACAATGATCTTCTTGAAACAGAAAGTTTGTATACAGAGTTGTTGTTTTTAGAGGAAGAGACTGAAGAGGCAGGTGTCAGGAAGACTAGGAATGGTGAAGAAATTGGTTCTAAAGTTGTGAAAACTCCTCCTCCCTTCGTCGAGGGAGCTGACCCTGAGTCTAATGAATTACAAGATGTTGGTGGAGAGGGACAAGAATCGGCCGTGAGGATGGATGCGAGTATTCCAGTGTCGGAAACACAAAGAAAGGTTTTCCAAGTGGGTAGGTCGTCAGGAAGTGATTCTTTCACCATGTCTAGTTCACAACCTTGTCTAAAAAGGGGAAAGGCTTTAAAACCATTTGCCGACTGTCAGCAAGTCATTTCCAGTGATTCTAGTCCTACCCTCGTTCTTTCAGGTATGGGTGTCAATTCTGTTTTAGGTACTAGCTTGTTTGCTATGCCTGTAACAGATATCCCAGCTTCCCATCCACGAGTTTCTGATGCAAGAGAGAGGGTGATAGTGGAAGGAGGAGAGAGGGTGTTGGAAGGAAGTAGTAAGGGGGAGGCGGATAGAATTTGGGAGTTGATCTGTACAATGATGGAGGAACAAAATAAAAAGGAAGGACTCGTAGAAAGATGTTGTAGCCAAAATAAGTGTGAGAAGGGTAAAATTCTTTCTCAAACATTGGCTGGAAAGGATGGAGAAATTGGGAAGGGGGGGAAAAGAGGAACAAATAAGAAAAAAAGATTTGAAGTGGAAAGGCTAATTTCAGACATTGAGGGGGATTTAGAATTCAGTGGTAGAGGGGATAGGAGTAAGGGCCTAAAATGAGGAGAATATGGCCTCTTATTGGGTTCCTTTGCTATTTTGTATTGATGAAAATTATTAGCTGGAATGTAAGAGGGTTAGGGAGTGCAAGGAAGAGAAGGGCGATCAAAGACCTACTCCGAAGGGAAAAACCTGATGTTGTGTTGTTACAAGAATCCAAACTGATGGAATTAGATGGGAGATGGGTTAGGAGTTTTTGGAGGTCTAGAGGTTTAGGTTGGAGCTCGTCTCCTTCTTGGGGAGCCTCGGGGGGGATTGTAACACTATGGAGGGAGGATGTAGTGGAAGAATTGATAATTCTCAGTTTCTATTAAGTGCAAGAATGTAGAAAATGGGTGTGTATGGGTCTTAACCAATGTTTATGGCCCTAATTCCTATAGAGAGAGGAATGAGATGTGGGAGGAACTATATGCAATCAAGGGGCTATGGGATGGTCCTTGGTGCCTGGGCGGGGATTTTAACGTTATTAGATTCTCTGATGAAACCAGTAATCCCCAACAGGTAATCTCAACAAGCATGAGGAAATTTAATGGTTTTATTGAAGATTGTGAACTGAAGGAAATACCTCTGTTAATCTCAACAAGTCATTTACACTTGGTCCAACCTTCAGGAAACCCCTTTGTGCTCGAAGTTGGATAGATTCCTTTTTAACCTTGCCTGGGAGAATAGTTTGGAAAACTTGGTTGCTAGGGCATTACCCAGGGTCACCTCCGATCACTGCCCTATCCAAATAGGAACTGAGTCTTTTCCTATAGGACCCAAACCTTTTAGATTCGAAAATATGTGGCTTACCCATCCAGATTTTGTGAAAAAAGTGAAGGAGTGGTGGGGGGAGGAGGAGAGGGGGGTAAGATGGAAGGGGATCAAGTTCCATAAGAAATTAAAAAGGTTGAGAGCCAAAATAAAAGAGTGGAATAGAGATCAGTTTGGTAGAATTGAGGAGCAAAAATTGGGCCTAATCTCTCGAATAGAGAATTTGGATGTAAAGGAATCTCACAATGGGCTGATCGAGGAGGACAGAGTGTTAAGGAGACAATTAAAAAAGGAGTTGGAAGAAGTGTTATTGAGGGAAGAAATCAGTTGGAGACAAAAATCTAGACACAAGTGGATTAAGGAAGGCGATGGGAACACTAGATTCTTCCATGATTTGGCAAATGGGAGACGAAGAAAGAATTTTGTGACCAAGCTAGAGATAGGAGAGGAGGTGATTACCAACCAGGATGACATAGCCAGAAAATTTGTGGACCACTTCAAATCGATTTAAAGAAGGCCTTTGAGTGAGAGAACAGTCATGGAAAGGGTGGATTGGCCAAGAATTGATGAAGGAGTGGCAAGGTGGCTGGAAAGGGATTTCGAGGAAGAAGAGATTAAGAAAGTTGTCTTTCTAATGGATAGATCCAAGGCTCCGGGTCCAGATGGCTTTACAATGGGTATTTATCAAGGCTGTTGGGAGGTGTTGAAAGAGGATCTAGCTGAAGTCTTTAAGGAATTTGCAGACAATCACACTATAAGCCCTGGAATTAATGCCACCTTTTTGGCCTTGATACCTAAGAAGAATGATGCCAACCACCCAAAAGATTATAGGCCTATTAGTCTAGTGACAAGCATCTATAAAATTCTGGCTAAAGTGCTCTCATTGAGGATCAAAACAGTCCTCCCTACCATCATTAGTGAAACTCAGGGGGCTTTCATTCAAGGGCGACAAATAACAGATCAGATCTTAATTGCGAATGAGTGTGTGGAGGAAATGAAAAGGTCTAGTAGGAAAGGATTCATTTGTAAATTGGATCTTGAAAAGGCCTATGATTTGGTGGACTGGGAGTTTCTATTAGAGGTTATGCGAAATGGTGGATTTGGGGACAAGTGGTGTAGTTGGATCTTTGGGTGTATCAATACTTGTCACTACTCTATTCTGGTAAATGGTACGGTGAGGGATTTTTTTCCAGCTTGCAGGGGTGTCAGGCAAGGGGATCCACTTTCACCCTTACTTTTTACCTTAGTAGCTGATGTGATTAGTAGGATTATTACTAAGGTTGATAGCGAAGATGCCATTAGGGGTTGGAGAATAGGGAGACACCAAGTCCCCGTCACCCACCTTCAGTTTGCAGACGACCTAATGATTTTTTGTGAAGGTCTTAGTGAAAAGGTAGCAAACCTAAAGGAGCTAATAAAAGGATTTGAAAGTGTCTCTAATTTGAGAATAAATCTGGAAAAGAGTTGCATAGCAGGTATAAATTTGGAGGTAGGGGAGGTCGAGGCTATTGTGGAGTGTCTTGAGTGTTCCACCTCTGCTTGGCCTATGTCATATTTAGGGCTTCCTTTAGGGGCAAATCCTAGGGAGAGTAGATTTTGGACCCCAGTGTTAGAAAAGTTTGAGAAGAGATTAGTCTCATGGAAGAGGAACTATATCTCTTTAGGAGGAAGAATTACCCTAATAAGAGCTACCTTGGCTAACTTACCTACCTATTACTTGTCTGTCTTTAGGATACCAGTTAGGGAAGCTAGGAAGCTGGAGAAGTTGATGAGAGACTTCTTATGGGACCCGGGACAAGAGAGAAAGGATCACTTGGTTAATTGGGAAATTGTATGCAGAAGTAAGGAAGAGGGGGGTTTGGGAATTGGGAGGGTAACTAGAAAGAATCAAGCTCTGTTAGGGAAATGGTTGTGGAGATGGCTTTTGGAAAGAGAGAGATTGTGGCATGAGGTGGTGGGAAGCATTCATGGGAGGTCAAAGAATGGATGGGATGCTGGTGTATCGAGGCAAGCTTACCTAGCAGCACCTTGGAAGGCTATTCACAACACCCTTCCTCAATTCCTCAATTCTATCAGGTATGAAGTTTGTTCTGGCAACTCTATCCTTTTTTGGGAGGATATTTGGGTAGGAGACTCACCGTTAAAGGATTTGTTCCCTTCGCTTTTTTCTATTTCTTTGTACAAAAAAGAGGTGGTCTCAAAATTTGTCTCACCTTTGGGAACACCCTTAGATCCTACTTGGGATTTTGGGTTTCGTAAAGGACTTAGGGATGCTGAAATTGAGTCTCTTTCTTTGTTGCTTGGGTGTCTTAATCAGGTTTGTTTGGATCCCTCCAAGCCAGATAAGAGGGTTTGGACTCCTAGACCCAATGGAACCTTCACTTGTGCTTCTTTTTTCAAGTCCATCTCTCAACTTCCTACTCACCAACCCTTTCCATCAAAAGAAATTTGGTGTAGGCCAGTTCCCCCAAAAATTATGGCTTTTTGTTGGGAAGTTTTCCATGGGAAAGTAAACACTTTAGACAACCTGCAAAAGAGAAGACCTTTTCTCTGTATTTCTCCTAATTGGTGTATCCTCTGTAGAGCTCACGGTGAGGATTGTTACCATCTATTAGTATCTTGTCCCTTTTCTGCAGACCTTTGGGCTTGGCTACTTTCGTTGTTTGGGGGTAGTTGGAGTCTACCAGCAGAAGTTCACATGCTCTTCAACCATTCTACCTTTTATTAGCCTACAAAAATAGGGAGAATTATGTGGAGATGTGCTCATGCTGCCTTGACTTGGACTCTTTGGGAAGAAAGGAATCTCAGAATTTTTCAAGATAAGGAAAGGAACAACCAAGATTTGAAAGACTGTGTGTTAAACAGGGCAATACATTAGCTGAAGACCTTGGAAATCTTTCATCATTTCTCCTTTAATGACATTTGGAGAAATTGGTTAGCAGTAGCAAGGTGTTCATCTTTAAAGGCCAAATCAATTACAAGCTGGTCTCCTCCACCCGAAGGCTCAATTAAGTTGAACTTTGATGGAAGCAGCATGGGTAATCCAGGATTATCCGGAGTGGGGGGTGCTTTGAGAAGTGAGAAGGGAGAGATTTTGTTGCTCTACTCAGGTCCTTTGGGAATTGGGAATTCCATCAGGGCAGAACTTTTAGCTGCTGTACAAGGGGTCCAATTTGCAAACCAGCTGGGGGTACAACACCTAATAATCGAGGGGGATTCCAAAGTGGTGGTGGGTTGGTGAAAAATTCTGAAGAGGCTATGTGGCGATACAAGAATGAAATGAAGAAATTTAGTTGGTTGACAAGGAATATGTTGGTCACTGTACAATGGGTGGGGAGATCAGCAAATACCTTGTCAAATGTGTTAGCTAAGCAAGGGGTAAATAGGGAAGAATTATTTTGGGCTCAGTTGTGATTCTTGTTTTTCTTTCCTAGTTTACTTGTAAGTTTCAAGGAGGGGCTGCAGCTCGCGCCTCTCGTTGGGATGATGTATGAACTCACTCTAATTTGCTTCTGAATCAATAAACTTATTATTATTCATCAAAAAAAAAAGAAAGGATTGTACACAAAACACACATGAAATGCAATATGATGCTATTGATCTGCTAACTAGCTGTAGTCCTATATTTTCACATCTTTGTGATTTTGAACTAGAGAAGCATTGCATGTACAGGTCTATTTCAAAGCAACAGATCCATTCAGTGAAAGGTGGCAAAGTGCTTGGATCATCACTGCCTTTTGGGATATTATTGCATTTGGTTTGCTCTGTGTTATCTGCTACCTTTGGCCCCCATCTCAGAGCTCTCAAAGGTGTCTTTTCAACCTTCTGAAGTTTAACTTATATTTAATATAGTAATCTCATTATGGAATATTGTCATTTCAACCAGGTATGCCTACTCTGAGGAAGTAGGAGACGAGTTTGATGATGAAGAAGCTCAATCTTTAACCAGGGTAGCACCAGAAGGGGATCTAAGTTTAGTGAAGCAAGATAAGAATGTTGGAAACAATGGTGTATTCAATGTGGAAGATGACACAGAGGAGGACAAGAGGGAATAGTAACAAATAAGATGCACAAGTGCACATGTTTTTTGTAACCTTTCGTGCCAACTTTATTCAAAAGAATACAACTAGGAAAGTTTGGTCAACTTCCTGCCCTCACTTATTTTGCAGTTTTTTCATTCTTCACTTGTGTAGAAAGGTTTTATTTTCAGTAGTGTCCACTGGCAGCTAAAGCTGACCAATGTATGATTAATGAATCTTAGAATCCAGTGACAATGTGATTTCTTCTATATTTTTTGTAGAAACTGATTGTCCTTTGTATTTATATTCTTTCATTTTTTTATTTCATGTCATGGGTCAAAAAATTTATGGATTGTATTCGTGCTGTGACATTTGTAGTTCTAGATGGCCACAACCTTTGACAGCTACCTAATCTCTTTAAGGAGCATTTGTGCCCTAGCTTCCAGATTGAATTTCTTGTCTGGATGTCCTGTTCAAGTAACTCTGGTAGATAGTTTATCTAAAAATGGTATTGGTACATTGCAGTTCAGGTTGGGTTCTATAGTGAATATGCTTTAGTAATGTACTGTTGTCTTGGTTCCTTGTAGCTTGTACTTTGTTTTTGTATAGGTTGCCATTGTCATGGTTGTTTGTCTATCAGATGTCACCCATCAGCACCATTGAGAATTAGGGTAAGAAGAGAGTGATATATTCCTTGTCTTTACATGATATTCTCAGTAGATATTTATAGCCAACTTCTCACAGAAAATCACGATCAGAGGCATGCACATGGGAGGCTCGAGCTAGTTATATTGATGTGGCCTCCTTGTATAGACAAACCTGATGGGAGACGCAACTCGAGCTATCTTTGGTGGTGGGCTTGGCTGGTGCTCTATATCATTGTGGGTCTTGTGGGCTGGTGTTTAAGTGCTCTGTGGGCCTGGGTTCTTATCCTCAAGGTCTGAAATAAACTCTGGGTACTGTTGCTACAGCTTGGTATAGTCCTCCCAGGTGGCATTCTTTGCCGGAAGGTTCTTCTAGGTGACTAGGGCATGTTTAGGTGACTTCTTCCCCACTTTGATCCATTGGTAGTTAATGATGGAGAGAGTTTAACATACCCGGGTGTCTTCTAAGAATTGAGGTAAAGTGGGACTGACTCGGGCTGTTGGTGATATGCAGGGCTTGAGGCTGACATGAAACATCGGATGCAACTTGGAGGTTGGTGGAAAATCCATGCAATAAGCCACTGGACCCACTCGCTGCAGCACCTTGAATGGGCTAAAATAACGGGGTGCCAGCTTCTGCCAAGCTTGTTGAGCCAAGAAGGTTTGCCTATACGGTTGGAGCTTAAGGCTATGTTTGGTTTGAAGGAAAAGGTAAGGAAAGGAAGGGAAAGGTAGGGAAACCTGTACAATGGAATTTGCAACTGGTGACTTGGTTTTCCTTTAGGTTGTGTTATATCAGTATTCAGTCCATGGAAGCCACTGAGCCCACTGCTTGGGTCTATCCCCAATGAAACAACATAGATGTCTCCAAGCAGCAGTTAACCACCTCCAATTGCCAATTCATCTAAGGGTGGTAATTGGTAGTATGCAGCATCTAAACTCCCTGAGCTTGGAAATAGGCTTACTAGAATTTGTTCATGAATAAAAGGTCCCCATCAGTGAGAATGGAGCTGGGCGTGCTGTGAATCTTGGCAACCTCCACAACATAAGCTCTTGCAACTAGGGAAGTCGTATAAGGGTGTGAAAGGGTGATGAAATAAGCATACTTGCTTAGTTTATTGACAATAACCAGAATGACTGATTTACCTCCAGACTTTGGTAGCCTCATGATGAAATCCATGGTGATATCGTCTCAAACTTTTTCTGGGATGGGAAGGGGTTGCAAGAGATAATTTGGTTGTTGGGTGCTACATTTCTGTTGCTAGCAGGTAGAGAACTTGGGACACATAGTCCTAGTAATGGTGTGCAGATAATCTCTTATAGGTCCACAGAACACCTGAGTGGCCACTAATAGCTGAATCATGAAAGAGATGTAGAAGCTGATCAAATTGTTTAGAGTTAGTTGAGATGAGGAGCCTGCACTTTGGAGTAAGGTGGAGTCCTTTATTGAGAACCTTGGAACTTGGCTGGGATCCTACATCCATTGGGTTCAGAGTTGGGCCAGTTTGGGGTCTTTATGGGCCTCTTCCTTCAACTGGTCAGTAGGTACTTGGCTTGGGAGATGTCGAGCACTTGTAATTCTTCAACTCGGTATAGGGTATCAGCCACTATGTTAGAGGGACCCGGTCGGTACTTGATGGTGAAGTCATACCCCAACAATTTATAGGACCAACATTGCTAGTCATGGGTGAGAGTCCTTTGCTCTAGCAAGTGTCTGATGCTTCTATGGTCGGTTTTAACGGTGAAATGCCAGCCCAAAAGATTGGCTCGCCACTTCTAGATGGTGAGCACAATAACCATCAGTTCCTTTTCATACATCGACTTGGACTGGACTTGTAGTATGAGGGACTTATTGAAATAAGCTATAGGTTTTCCCTATTACATCAACACAACCCCAATTCCCCTACTAGATGCATTAGTTTCATTTACAAATGGTTGAGAGAAATCGGGTAGGATCAAGGTAGGGGGTATAGTGACTGTCCGCTTCAGGTTTTGGAAGGCTTGGTCTGCCGCTTCATCCCATTTGAAGGCCCCCCTTTTTTTTTTAAAGATGTGTCAGGGGAGCCGCTAAAGCTCCATACCCTTTTATGAATCGGCGATAGTAGCTGGTTAGGCCTAGGAAGGCCCTGAGAGCCCTTGGGTTTGTTGGTCAGGCCCATTGGGCCATACATTCTACCTTCTCCAAATTTGTTTTAAACATGTCCCCTCGAGATGATATGCTGTATTGAATACGGGTCTTCCTGAAAGAGCACTTGGAAGGTTTGGCCAAGAGCCGATGTTGCTTCAAAGTGGTTAGGGTGCACCGTAAGTGCTCCAAATGGTCTTGCCACGTGGGAAAAGTGGTGTGAAAAGTGGCCACGTGGGAAAAGAGCCGATGTTGCTTCAAGTCGAAAGGCATTATTATAAACTCATAGTGGCCATTTGTTGTGTGAAAAGTGGTCTTATGTGTGTCATCTAGGAGGACCCGAATCTGGTGATACCTGTATCTGAGGTCCAATTTAGAAAAGTAAACTACCTTCCCCAATTTTCTTTGATTGTAATATGGTTTAGTGCTCAATAACCTATACAAAACCTCCATGTCCCATCTTTCTTCTTGACAAAGAGTATAGGGGACGAGAAGGGGTTGATGCTAGGTTTAATGAATTGTTTGTCAAGGAGCTTGTTCACCATCTTTACAATTTCCTACCTCTAGAAATAGGGGTATTGGTAGTGCCTCACATTTGTAGGTGGGGCACCTAGTTGTAAGGTAATTCGGTGGTCAGAAGCCCATTCAGGTGGTACTAAGTGAGGTTCTTGGAAGACATTTGAGAACTCGAAGATCAAGTCGGTAATTTGAGATTGAACTGCTTTAGGCCCATACTCCCATAGTGAATGGAAGTGGAATCAGAGGTTAGGATTGGTTCTTGGCCCATGGGCCCAAGGACATGAAAGTAGGTGTTATCATGTGTTGGCAACATTTGATGATAGCCCTTAGTAGTTCATCAGTAGCAGGGGTGGGGGGGCCCAAACCTGATAAACAATGGGAAATGTCGTCTTAAGTGAAACACGTGGTAAGCTTGCACCAGTCACACTATGGGCCCTAATTGGTTGAGCCACGAGATCCCTAAGATCACCTCTGCACTAGAGAAGCCCAATGGATATAAGTCCGTATGGAATAAGCAACCCTGTATTCTGACCTCAACTCGTTTGCAGAGTATCACATTGGATTCAGCTCTCATTGGCCACTAAAGCTGAGAAAGTGGCAGTGGTGGCCACAATCAGTCCGAGTTTTTGAACCAATTGAGTGGTGATAAAATTCAAGGAAGTTCCGCTATTAATTAGCATCATCACGATCCTTCCCTTAATGTTCCCTTGAACTCTCATGATCTTACACAATTTGGGGTTAGGGGTTTCCCCTACATCCAAGAAGTCTGTCTCTAACCTCTTCATCATCCTCATTGTGCTGGAGGAGAAATAATTGTTGAGTTTTACATATGTGGCTTGGAGCAAATTTCTCATCACAATTATAAGAAAGGCCCTTCTCCTTCCTCGGCTTGCATCTTAGCCCAAGTCAACTTCTTAAGTGGTAACGAGCATAAATCGGCGGGTTTGATAAACCCTAGTCCAGGCCGGTTCGGTGGGAGTTTGTGTAGTGGTCCCGAGTCAATCTTAAGGGGAGGCCCTACTAGGGTTTTAAGTATTGAGCCCATGGGCCGAGATGCCCTTCAAGTTCGTTCCAATTTTTCTTCTTAGAGCTTGGCTAGCCCCACGATTGCCATCATTGTTGGGGGATGCATTGCCTTTACCTCCACTCTTTGTATCTTCCCTGAGGCCTCCTACGAAGCTACCCGCGAGAGCCTTCTCTGTCCACCCTGTCTGTCACTCTGGAGGCCAACCTTTCAAACTGGTTTTGGTACTCCATAACTGACCCAGTCTATCTTACTTTGACAAGGGATTCGTCATAGTCTTTGAAGCCAGACGAGCCAAACCTCATAGTAAGGGCCTCAGCAAAGTCTAGCCATGTGAGTTGGAGATGGGACATTTAGTACCACTAGTACCAAAGGTTGGCCTCCCCATCCAGGTGAATGGCAACGATGGTTAGCCTCTTAGAGGCTATTATTTCATGAAACTTGAAATATTGCTCTACTATATTGATCCAAGGGACAAGGTCCTCACATGAGAATACCAGGAAGTTGATTTTAGTTTTTGTATAGGTTTCCATGACACCATTAGCACCAGCATTTCCCTCATCCTTCTTATGTAAATTTATCGATTTAATTTTGGATGGACATAGGGGATGATAATATTTTCTCTGTACATTGTGGTTGGTAGGGGAACTCTTTGTAGATTTTCTTTAGTTTTATTTTATTATATAGTTAGGGGTCTTAAATATAATTTTACAAGTTCATTATCTTATAATCCTAATAAAAGTGGGTGGCAGTTGGGTTTGAGGTTTTACTCAACAATGACTATTATTAGCCCTTTCTTTTCAACTCTATTTTTTAGCTGATATTTCTTTTATTTGTTTAATTATTTATTTAGGCTCAGTTTGGAAGCAGTACAAATGCAAATATATACAGCATAAATACATACAAAATAATATAAAATATATGGTTTTGCACTCTACATATTTGCATTTGTACTCCTTCCAAACTCAGCCTTATGGGCAAATTTCTTAAATTACCCTTACTGTTTAGTTAATTAACTAATTCTACCCTTATTGTTTACATATTATTTTAAAATACCCCTACTGTTTCTAACAATTGACATTGCCATTAAGCACTAACCAAAAAAATGAAATATCGAATTTGCCCTCCACAATTACATAGTTAAGGGTCTTAAGTATAATTTTACAAGTTCATTTTCTTATAATCATAATAAAAGTAGGCAGCAGTTGGGTTTGAGGTTTTACTCGACAATGACTATTATTAGCCCTTTCTTTTCAATTCTATTTTTCTCTTCTTAACATAGGTTGTTTCAATTGATATTCCTTATATTTATTTATTTATTTATGGGAAAATTTCTTAAACTACTTTTACTGTTTAGCTAATTGATGAAAATTTACATATTGTTTTAAAATATTAACAAAAAAAATAAAATATCAAATTTGCCCTCCATTATTCCTCAAATTTTAAAATAAAACCCAATTGATAAAAAATTTTCAAGAACCTTCCTGAATTCATCATGCATTTATCGTATCTCGCTGCCACCACTCCCGTCGCAGTCACTACATCCATCGTCCACCAATCTATTGGCTTTAACTTTTAAAAGCTCCAAAATGCCAAAATATTCGGTGACGGGCACTATGAAAAAATGCCATATCAGGTTGACCCAAGGGCCATAAACAGTGAAATAATGCAAACCAATAATAGAAATGCCATAGATACGATTGTAGATGTGGGCAATCTCTTCATCAGCCTTTTTGGTGGCCTAATACAAACTGGTAGGCCGGTCCATCCGATCTCTTTCTAAGAACGGTACTTTAGAATTGAGGTCGTATTGAAGACGTCCATCTGACCTCTCTCTACAGGGGCGGAGTCAGAAAGAGGGCCAAAACTTAAGTGAAGTATGAATGGACCCATAGGGAGGGGGGGGCAAACCATTGAGGTGGAGAGTGGGAGAAGAAAAAAATTGTATTACTGTGAAGATTTTCTGAACCATTGGGCCATAAGGGGGGCCATGGCTCCCCTTGGCTCCACCTTTGTCTCTCTCTATATATACACATGTATGTGTTAGAAATATAAAAACTGAACTAAAACCAATCAACTGATTAACTGCTGGTGGTATCAATTTCGGTTCAAAGAATTGCAAAAACCAATTGTACCAGTTCAATTTCAAAAAGAACCTATGGTTGGGTTAACCAAATTGTCAACACCTCTAGTTAAGGGGGATGTTCCGGTATTGTAACAAAGTCATGGATGATTCATTTCAATCTATGCCACACCCTTTTTTATTCATTCTTATACCATGGATCAGTTAACACTATTTTGCAAATTTCTCATTCGTGCTTAAGGCTGCGTTTGGAAGAGGTGTAAATACAAAATTACACCGATGTAAAAGAAAAACGGTCAGATATATCAATGCAAAAGGTGAACTAGATAGATGCTACTTTTACACTGTTGTGCGTTTGGAAGAACAATGTAAAATGTGAAAGTATTTTCTACATGAATTTGGTAGAGTGCAGTTATTGAAGTCCTCAGAAGCTTGGAGCTAGAACACTTTAAAAACATCGTCGGCATCCTCCACCGATAACTGCCGTTGATACCAATTTTATAGAACAGGAAGAGGCCTCAGAAGCTTGGGGAGCTTTACCAATGTCGTTATTGAAGTCCAAATCCAGGGCATCAAAGTCATGATCAACATCACCAGCACCATCGATCGAGTTTTACATGTAAACATTTTTTAAAATGAAATTTTACACGGTGTAAACCTTTTTTTTCTATTTTTTTGCTGTCAATGCATCTACAGTTCTACACCATGGTGCAAAACACTTCAAAAATATGTAGTGATTTCAACCACACTACAATGGAGCCTAGTGGATCAATCCATACCATGCAATTTCTCTTTCATTTGTTGCCTATTTCGACGTCAACAGATACCGAGTTACAAATTTAAAGGTGTGTCCCTGAGGTGTCCCCAATGAAGAACCCCCTAATTCTTAAGTTAGTAAATGGACTGAGTCGAAGAGATCAGATCAACAATGAAAGTAAAGGACGAGATATGAAAGTCAAGAGAGGAATAAAGTGTATATTTTTTTTCTGGGAGTCTTATACCTATTTTTAAAGGAGGTGTTGTACTCATTGAGTAGTTCTAATCCTGTAAAAAGACAGCTTTCCAAACTGTCCTAAGAACCCATGCATGAGGGTGTCCTTATTCAATCTCGGTGCCACATGGCTGATTCTAGTTGGCCAACAAATTTAACTTCATTAGTATCCTTCCACCATCAACATCCTAAGTAGCCATAACCAAGGTTCAAAATTTCGTTACATATCGGCCTGTATCGGCCGATACGTATCGTATCTTTGAAATTTTGGCACGGGGAACGGTACCAAATCTTTAGTACCGTTTCTTTTTGCCATTCCGGAAACGTATCGTGTTCGTATTGGTAACGTTTCGGTGAGTATCGGCTTATTTCGGTGCTGTATCAGCCAATACGCAACCGATACGGTAGTGTATCGGCCGATACAGTGTGATTTTACTGTTGCGAAAAACCCAAAAAACTTCATTCAAAAGAGGGCTTCTAAACCCATTTTAGAAGCCCTTTTTTTTCCTAAAACCCTCTAGAAACCTTCACACCATTCTTGGAGATTGAAATCTATCCAAAACCCACCAAAACATCCACAATTTTTCAAGATCCAACAAGTTTTTCAAAATTGTTAAAAAATAAGCGAAAATATATATGTTTTTTTTCAATTTTTTTACAATCTCAGCCAATGTTTTTGTGTTTTTTTTTAGTTTTGATGCTTAGAAACATCTTTGTGTATGTTGGTATGTTATTCTTGTGCAAAAAATCCCATTTATTTTGCTCCTATATGTAGATTTTTGTGAATATTTGAAAATTTTCTAGCATATTAAAAATCTGAAAGAAATGAAAATTTTAGGTTTTTTTTTTGTGATCTACCTCTAAATATTGATTATGTTGTAGATCTATGGATGATCTATCATGTCCATAAATCAATGTAAATTTCTTCTAAATAATTGATTTTTTTTATTTTTTTATTTTTAGAATAATATATAATATATAGATAATTTCTTCAGTTTTTTTGTGATCTAACCCTATAGGTTGAGTATGTTGTAGAGCTAAGAATGACATCAATATATTGAAATATCATATGAAAAAATTAATTTGTTTTTATTTTTATTTTTAGATTATAAATATTTATTTATTTCTCTAATTTTTTGTTATGATAAAATTCTAATAATAAATATTTACGATAAATATATGAATGATCTATTATGTTCATAAACCCATTAAATTTTTCTGTTACATATTTACTTTTTAAATTTTAGTTTAATTTTTTGAATAAAACATGCAAAATAATTATTTCAATAAAAATAAATAATTATTTAGTTTTTAGAATGAAATATGCAAAATAAGTATTTCATCTATTATGTCCATAAATTCATTCAAATTTTCTGTTGCACATTTACTTTTTTTTTTTTAATTTTAATTTAATTTTTAGAATAAAACATGAAAAATAGTTATTTGAATAAAATAAATAATTATTTAGTTTTTAGAATAAAACATGCAAAATAATTATTAATTTTAGAATAAAAATAATAGATGTCCATGAAGCCATTAAAAAAAATATTTGTTTAATTTTTAGAATAAAACATGCAAAATAATTATTAATTTTAGAATAAAAATAATAGATGTCCATGAAGCCATTAAAAAAAATATTTGTTTAATTTTTAGAATAAAACATGCAAAATAATTATTTGAGTAAAAATAAATAATTATTTAAAAAATACAGAAAAAATGTTTGATTCAATAATTACAAATTTTACATAATTATTTGATTCAATGATTGTTAATTTCTTAAATGGATTAGATAATACTTGGAAAAATGTTTAAAACAATTAAAAAGATTTTTTAGTAATATTTAAAAAATACAAAATAAAAGGCATTGATATATTTCACATGATAATCTATAATTTGAATGTGAATATAATTGTGGCCCCAAAAATATGAAAACAGTTATTACTTGTTTAATTGGATAATTGTATTAGATAATAATTGAAAAAAATAAAAATTTTCATAATAACAATTGAAAATTAATTTAGTAACACATTAACACCTAAAATTGGATCATATATATAATAATTGAACTTTTATGTGATTCATGACTTCATGTAAAGTTTTAACTTTCAAACATCATAATGGGATTCAAATGTTGAATTTGTAAATTATAATAGATTTAAAATTTAAAGTTGGAACTTGGAAGATTGGAACTGAATTAATTATTTTATTAAATAATATATTTTTGTTCCCGTATGTTATGTATAAATAGCTCATTTAAGTTTTATATTTAGTGATATTGATGTTTATTTATGATTTATTAGAGTATTTATAGCATTTTCATGTATTTTTATGTGTATCTTAATTTTTTGTCTGCATCCATATGTATCTAAGGCGTATCCCGATATGTCTCTTAAATTTGCCTTTCTGACATGCATAGCGTTTCCAATACTTTAAACCTTGGCCATAACCAAGACCAACATTGAGTAACATCAAAGATAACCTCCATAACATGTTCTTTGTAGTCTACCATTACTAAATTGTCTAATCATTTTATAGAGGATATGCAAGATATTTTTATAAAAAGAGAGCAAGAGAATTAGCAGGTTGATTGCCCAACTGCCAGAACAAGCTTGTCAGCTATAAGGATTAAGGCTAGACTCTGATAAGCCCAAGTGGTAATTGGTCTAGTTTTGATCTATAACCGTCTGGATTGGGACTGGGCCAATATGGTTTCTTTATCTGTTTGGGACCGTATCCACTCTGAGCCGGCCCAAACCTGACCATTTATTAGCCTTTATGCTTAGATTTTAGGATAAATTGATAAAACCTCCACTGAAGTTTCTGGTTGTTGCTGAAACCTCCCCCAAACTTTCTTACATAATTGCAATCGGATCCCTTCCGGTAGAATCTTCATGAAAATCTCCAAGATACCCATGCAGTTACTTCAACAAAAATATTTATTTTTTAAGTGTTTTTCTTCACGAGTCATTACTGCAAATCCTTCCAATCTCTTTTCTAAAATTGACTTATTTTTCAAATTTACTGATTTTTGTTGTCATAAAATTTGTATTGTTGTCATAATAATTGCACGAGTATTTTAGACATTCCAATGCCTTTTCTTAGAAGATTTTACCAGAAGGGGTCTACTTGCAACTGTATCAGAAAATTCAGAGAAGGTGATTGCAATTACTAAACTTTAAGAGAGATTTTAACAATGGTCAGAAACTTCAGGGGAGGTTCTAGTAATTTACCCTACATTTTATTTCCATGAGATCTTATAGTTGGTCTGTTTGCTCTTTTCCATTTTTACAAATTACAATGTAAAATTTGAGATTCTAAGTGGAAATAACCACTGTAATTCTAGCTAACTTCCTGAGGTTCAATTGATTGTGTAAATTTTATCAGTGCGAGTCGCGTTAAAGTTTATAGCGGTTCAACTGTTCGATCTAAATGGATCAATCCATTGCAATATTAAATATTAAAAATTAAAATATAAAATTAACCTGAAAACCATTTTACGGGTCGATCAACAATTTGCTGACCGAATCTACAGTTCTTAAACAATTCCAGATTAGGTGAAAGACAACCGTTTAGATGACCGGTTCCCATTTCCCCTGCTTTCTGGTATTTTTTTTCCCTAATATATAAAATAATAAAATATGACCTGATGTTGTTTTACTACATATTCCTGAATGATCTAATCACCTGTACTTCTTGGAAAAGCTATCCACGTTCTAATTTAAGTAGGTACTTGCTTGGTAATGCCAGTTAAACGGTGATGCTAACCTGCATATGGGTGGAATGACACCAAAACTAGCCATTCCCACCTTGCCACATGATGCTAACCTCAAAACCCAATATTTATCAGCCAATACAAACATCTGCTGATACATATTAATACTTAGAAACTTGTTCAAACTACATGCTTTTGGTCTAAATCCTTCTCAATAACATTTTTTCTGGGTCCCTAGTTAAGCAATTCTCAATTCAACTCCCAGTCTCCCACAATAAGGGGACCCACAGACTTGGTAACTAGACCTGTTCATAGGTTGGATAGCCTGACAGGCCCAGCCCGGCCCGTTCTAGGTCAGTCTTGGACATAAATTTAGGACCACAGGCTCAAGATCAGGCCCAACATTTTTTGGGGCTGGGCTTAAGCTTTCTCAAAAAAGCACTGACCCGAGCCCAATCCCAACTTGATAATATATTATATAACAAAAAGAATATTTTATATACTTTTTTTTATCAATAACAGTGAATTGTATTAAGATTATGAAAATTACAAAGCAAGGGAGCTAAACAATCTTAACTCCTGAATACAACCAGTGAACACCAAAAGTAAAGCAATTACAACACAACCCAAAAAATAGTTTCTATTGACCCCTTGCGTACCTAGACCATCTGCGAATGGCTTTACACTTCTCTTTACCCATGTGCATTGAATTTCAATGTCCTTATCAACCACTTAAATTTCCTCTTTTCATTGCTATAATTCTAGAGCCTAGAGTTATCCTCTTTTAGCCAGTTCACCACAACTTCAGAATCTCCTTCTATGACCAACTTATTAAAATACGTCCTTGACCCTTTTGTACCCCTTCAAGAGCTGCTAGTAAATCAGCCCTCAAGGAATCTCCCACCCCTATTGGACCAGAAAACATAGCTAACAAATTCCCTTTGTCATCTCTTATTGCTCCCCCTATTCCGGATGGCCCTGGATTACCCATACTGCTGCCATTGAAATTCAGTTTAGTAAAACCGTGAGGTGGAGGAATCCAATAGAGCTTGAGGCCTTCTTAGATGAAGCTAATTCTGCGATCTCCTTCCAGTTTCTTAGCAACTCATCAATTGAGAATTCTGCAAATAGGGCCGAAGTTTTCAACCAATATATCACCTTAATATGGATGATCTCCAAAATTACTTTCAAGCTTCTCTCCTTTTCTGAAAAAAATCCATGAATTTCTCTCCTCCCAAACAGTCCAACAAACTGCAGCCCTAATACATCTCCACATAATCTTAGCCCTTTTTGTTGGCCAGTTAGGCATGGAAGTTAATAAGCTTTGCAAAGAAGTAACCATTCCCAAATGACTTTAGTAAATTGACAGGAAATTAGTAAATGATATCTAGACTCACCATCAGCTTTACAGAGGGCACACCAGTGGGGAGACAAACAACTATTGGGTCCTTTTCTTTTAAGTAAATTTCCTCTATTAACTCTTTCCAGAAAGGTTTCCCAACAGAAACTCCCAAACTTTGGAGGTATAGGATGACAACACTCCTCTTTAATAAGGAAGGACAAACCAATAGAAGAGGGTTGTATTAAGGCTTTAAAAAAAGAAGCACAGGTGAAAGAACCCGAGGGAGTTAGTGTCCAAATTCTATTGTCTGCCTTTGTTGGCTCTAGGAAGACCCCTTCAAGAATGGATAACAAGGATAAAATACAGTCTAAAAATATATAATATGTTATTTTCATTGTTTTTCTTCTCTTTTTTCAAGCTATAGTGAGATCTTTCATTATTTTTGGGTTTCGAGGTTTTTTTAATATAAATAAATCAGTTTTGTTGAGTAAAAAAAAAAAATCTTTTTTCCCAGTTTTCTAACTGGGCTTTGGGCTTTATATGAGGGCTGGGCTCGGACCCAAGACCTAGGCCCAATGGTTGAGCTAGGCTTGAGCTCAGGCCTGAATGTTTTATGTTAATATAAAGACAAAGCTCGGCCAAGCCCATGAAAAGGTCTATTAGTAACTAGAGCTTCCCAGTGAACAAAATGATCCACCAGTAGTGACTTTCCAGACTCACAAGCTCATCTATGATCACCTCTTCTTCAATCTCTGCCTCAACCCACTTCTGTTTTCACTGTCAAATTCATTCCCTTCATGTTATCACCACCCTGCAACTCCGTCCCTCACACTTCAACTCAAAAAGGAAAAGTTCAAAATCTCCTTATGGATTTACACATCATTCATATCAACCCACCAACAATCACTATATCAATACCCTTCCAAAAAGCAGTAACTAACCACTCCATTCAAAAGAATTAGGAACCTCCTTGCCAGGGATTACAATCTTAGCCAACACGGAACCATTCTGAAGTGCACCATGTTCCACCCTGACCAGATCCAACCAAAAGGAAGACAAGTCAGTGAATCCACCATGCTTAGGGAGACTCACAAACTGGGAAGCAGATGAAGGATATGTCCTCCTCCCCCACAGTCAATAACAGATGAGGTTCCAACCCCGACATGAAATGACTCCAAGAGATCAAATTCACTTCATTCTGTCTATAAAGCTTCTGGCCATTCCTCCGAATCCCCCAGGACCCTTGAAAAAGTCCCTGTTATCATTGAGGGCCTGTAGAGTCTGACGTCCTTTAATGGCCTTCAAGTGGTCTCACTGCTGGTACAGTATCTATGTGAAGTGATTTTGAGCTCAACTTTTGCCTATTACAATTTGCAATATATCCATCAGGTTTATTTAAACTACCCTCCTGGTTAAACCCAACAGGATCAGCGGCACCCCAACAATTCCTGACCTTTTATCAGTTCCATTAAGACTAAGTATAGCTGACCCCATATAGTTGGGATAAGGCTTGGATGATCTTTGACAGTGCAATTCAAAATTGACACCAGTCTGTCCACCAGATCTTTGACAGTGCAATTCAAAATTTAAATCTAGTGGATCAGAGAAAATCATCATAAGAGTCTCCGGCCCATGAGACTCAATGCTGTTGTCCATGTCAGACCAGTCTACCCTGAGTCTCAAGGACAACAGAATGTTGAAAACAATTAGAGAAGAATAGAAGGTAAATATCCAATTTCTGTTTGTCTATCTAAAAATCAATGTCATTGGAAGGTAAATATCTTTTGGAGCCTCTGTATTTGTACTGTTTCTGGGTATTAGAAACCCTGAAACAGAGTATTTCTATGAACTTTGGAGTTTGTCCAAGCATGGCCTAAATGAACTGCAACAAACAGATAGGTTAACTATTCTTTGTAAACAGACAAGAGAATACGTTCAAGGCTCTTGTAAGTCTAACAGTAGACAAAGACCCCAAAGGAGACCTTTTAAAGGTCAAAAGACAATAAATTCTTTGCCAGTTATTAATTAGTATGTACTACTAATTAAAATTCAGGCAGTGATTTACAAGTAAAATGAGTTTCTCTGTATAAACTTGTTACTTTCTAGGCTTCTCTTTTATAACTTCAGTCTAACAGATGACTTTCATTGCCATTTAGATTTCTTGTAGCTCCACTCAGAATGGATCCAAGGATTCCACTATTTGAATTTTCAAGTCATATTTTTAATATCTTCTAAAGGAAGAAATTGATCTCAATAATATTGAATTGCTCAATCTTTCTTTTAGTTTCAACGGAAATACATTCATGGAGCTCTTTCCACTGAAAAGGGTTCAAGCCAAGGTTTCCTCTGTAAGCAGCAGCTGAGCAAACTTAGAAAGTAAACTTTCAGAATATGTCAAAAGTAAGGTCCTCATTCTACACATAACATGGAGATAAGTGCCTCGCAAATGAAGACAACAATCTGAACTCTCAGACAAAATTTTTCCTTTCTCTACTAGGTAGCCAATTACTCAAGTCAAAATCTTCTTCCCTTCCCTTCTTTCTTCCTTTTCTTCTGGACTTTTTTTTCCTTTTTAATTTTTGGTAACCCCTAGAGAGAGAGAGAGAGAGAGAGAGAGAGAGAGAGAGGAGACCTCAAAATTAATAATCTCCAACCCAACCTCCTCTCCTCTTTTCACTCTTCTTCAATAACCTAAATTGCCATAAATTTGATCCAATATTTTTCTTCCCATGTTATCAAGGTTGTTTTTTTACTTTTTGCTCTGACTGTTTAGAGGTGGGTGGGGGCCCAGGCTCTTTTTGGTTTCTAATTTTAGATATTAGGAAGGTTATTTAACAGATGAGAACGTTGCTGGACTGTGTGCTAGACTACTAATGTTGCTGAATGGTGAGAAAAAAGATGGAAAAAATTGCTCCAATAGGCAGCAGCCCAAATGGACTTCAATAGAGCCACAGCAGCAGCTCTAATAGAATTCAAACTAGAGCATGTGTATCCAAAATTAAGCTTCTACTTAATCTGATCTCTCTCCAAAGGTTTGGGCTCCTAGCCCAAATGGTATGGATACTAAGGTTTGGGCTCCTAAATCTGTAGGGCTTTTCTCTTGTAAGTCTTTCTTCAATACCCTTGTAGCCTCTTCACCATCTCCTTCTTTCCTTGTTAAGGAAATTTGGTGTCCCCCCATTCCACCAAAATTCAGTGCCTTATGTTGGGAAGTGTTTCATGGTTGTATAAACACTTGTTATATGATCCAAGGGAAAAGACCAAACTGGTGCTTGTCCCCCAGCTGGTGTTTTTCATGTAAGTTGAAGGGTGAGACTGCTTTTCATCTCTTAATCTCCTGTCCTTTTATTGGCTGTATTTGGAAAGGTTTTTTTCTCTTTTTGGATGCAGGTGGTCCCCTCCTGTTAGCTTGGAAGGGTTGTTTAGCCCGTCTACTTCCTAGTTGCACTAAGAGAAGGGGTAGGACCTTGTGGAGATGCATGAGAGCAGCGGTGGTATGGTTGGTATGGGAAGAAAGAATCTAAGGATCTTTGAAGGCAAAGAAAGAAGCAAGGAAGTTCTGATAGAGGTAATTACCCTAAGAGTAGTGCATTGGGCAAGAACCTTGAATCTCTTCTGGATTCTAGGTTGACGACTTTTTTAAGTCTTGGGGTGCAATAGCTGGTTCTTCCTCTAGAAGACAAAAACCCTTTGTGATTTGGTCACCACCAAGTTGCGGTTGGAAGAAGCTGAATTTTGGCGGTAGTTTTGTGGGTAATCCAGGAGTATCAGGTATAGGTGGGGTAATAAGGGATGGGAAAGGAAATATACTCTCATTGTATTCAGGTTCAATTGGACAAGGTGATGTACTCAGATCAGAATTCTTGGCAACAGTTTTTGGGGTGGAGAAAGCAAAAGAATTGGGTATTGAAAGATTGATTATAGAAGGTGACTCGAGAATAGTTGTGAGCTAGCTGAAGAGGGGAGAAGGAATGACTTCACATGATTCAAATGGCTATCAAAAGAAATAATAATTCAAGTCAATTGGGTTAAGAGATCTGCAAACAATTTGGTAGATGGTCTAGCTAAGGAGCAAGGAAGGGGTTCAAAGATAGTCTATGTATTGGGGCTGTGTTTCAATTCATTCATCATTCATCATCTAAGCCTGAGCCAACCATATGGGATTCGGTTACATGAATCCAATTTCACCATTCCATTCTGTTTAGTACCATATCCATAATTAAATTATAAGTGCTTAAATCATTTATTAATACTTCAACTTATGACCTTTTAGGTCTGCCCCTAGCCCCTCCAACTTGCAACAGATTTCTTCTTCTTATGGGTGCTATATATGGTCTTCCATGCATGTCACCAAACCATCTTAGTATTCACTTCTCCAGTATACCATAGTTTGTTGCCATTAATTTCTTTAGATTTTATCTTCCCTTCCATTTAGTTTCTTGTAATGCACCATTGTAATTCATTTTTGTTTACTTTTTTTCTCAGTTTGTTGCTTGTATACAATGGCCTTGTCTTGACGATTTGTTAAGAAAGTGTTTCTCATGGTTGATTGAATTCCAGTTATTTATCAAAACAAAAAAGAAGAAACAAATCCCTTCATGCGTAGTGGACACAGTCCTGGAAACTTGACCACAGGAACAGAACTTGGGAGGAACTACAAATGCAAAGATTGCTGATTGAGGTCGAAGCTGTGTATTTGGTCCTAGTAACATTAAGCTTGGTGTTTTCCAGTGAAATTTATGACCTCAGATTGGTGGTAGAAGGTGAAGATCCATCATTTTCAAAAATCAATATGGAGAAGGGATGGTCAAGTAAGGGGGAAGTCTCAAATCACCATGCATGGGATGGTGAAAGGTGGGATGGTGGGCAACAATGATGTGGCAGATAAGAAAGGAACTTTTGGAAATTCATTCAGGGATATGCCAAGGGAAAACATGTTTAATATTTTTTGTTTGATCAGTAAACATGTTTAATAATGAACACTTTATAGAATGTTTTAAAGTGAAGAAGAGGAACCATCAAGAATTTATAAACATCATCAGAGCAGTGGACTGTCAAAGGAGAAGGGTTGTTTATAATAATGGAGAACAGCTGTTCGAAAATAGGAAAATCTAGGGAAGTTTAATGAGGCACATGTTAATCTTGAAAAAGGCATTGTGGGAAATTGAGGGGAAGTAGAAAGTCAGAGAAAAAAGAGAGCAGAGAAAAAAGAAAGAAGCAGTAGGCTTAAAGAGAAGGAAAAATCAACATCACGAGGAAGGGTCTACTGCAGATTAATAAGGCTGTAGATGAAGAGGTAGTTATTGATGAGCTAAGCTATTGTTATTCTTCCTCTTTGAGCATTTATGGGGCATCTATCAACTGTGCAAAGGATCATCTCTGTTGCAATGGACTTAGATCATGTAAAAAAGATAATGTTGAGAGTGCAAAGGATCTGGAGCAGAAGAATGGGCATGAGAGAGATGAGGTGAAGATTAATAGTAATGAAAATGAGGAAGATTAACTTGGTTCTGATATTCTTTTTCGAAAAGGTAAAGTAATATATTGTATTGATCAACTAACCCAGAAGTATACGGCAATCCATGACTCCATGTACAATGAGAGACTGTATAGTGGGGATGTACAAAGCAAAAAGAAGAAAAACACATTGTCAAACAAAAAGAGGTCCTGCATCAAAGAAAGAGATGAAATGAATTCCCTGAACTAAATGGAAAAAAAAAAAAAAAAAAAAAAAAACAGAAAAGAATCTGAAGAAAATAGTAGCCAATATCAGATCAGGATTTGAAGGTGTGGGGTGTAGATCAGTAAAAGGTGGAGGTATATAAATTTCCCTCTTATCTTGAACCTTTAATATTTTCAAACTAACTTTATATTCTCCATCTTCAACAAACCTTTCATCTCTCCTACACATCATATACTCCTACATGCATTGATTAAGCAGTTGAAGAAGATGGTACCTAATACCAGATCAGAGATCCCAATGAACCTCAAGACACCTCTAAAGATTGCTTGCCTGTAAGCCTAGCTTGTGAACAAAGCATGTGATGCAACTCAGTTTCATACTTTCATCCTTTCCTGTTTCATCAGCCTGAACAGGCACTCCACCTTCTTCAAATCACCAGCCAATTCAAAGGTGTTCATTACTACATTTACATTTAAGGTCATGACTACCCATCAAAACTGTTATTTCTGAATCTTCTCTTATCACATGGCAATCTAGGTACATCAATCTTCTCCATTGTTTTGTTTTCCTCCGATAAATGATGAATATTTTATTAAAAATAATAAAGGTGTTACAGTAACAACATTCAAACAGAGGCGCGAGATGCAGCCCCCTTTACATAATCTGAATTACAATTGAATCACAAGCAATTAAGACTTACGCACTCCCTGTTTTGCAAAAAAATAAAAAATAATAATAATAAAATAAAAATAGCTAACCCATTTGCTGACCTCCATTCCCATTGAACAATAACCAACCGAGGGCTGGCTCGTTAGTGTGTTAGCTGGTTTGTTCCAGCATTGACACAGAATCAAATCCCCCAACCAGCACTTTCGAGAAAAAGGGGTCAGGGGGAAGTTATTAATGATGCACAGCACCAATTACCAAAAAAAATCCCATTGAACAATAGTTATCATATCTCCAATTAACCATTTAAATATTTTCATAGAATCCTTATACTTCCAAACCACTGTTTCTGGTTCCTTCAGCCACCCTAGTACTAATTTAGAGTCACCTTCAATTACCAATTCCATTGTATATGCCACTGTCTATCCCCTAATGCTAGCACCAACATAGTATGATGCCTACATATGTTATCTTATGTGTTGTTCAATGCATATAGTTTCCATCATTATCTAATGGAGATAACGAAAATAAGAAATAAACACATAATAATTTCCATTTCTTCTAAATTTCCTCATTCTGTTTTTAGCTTTTTTTTCCCTATCTTTTCCTTCCATTGATGGAGAGACTCGAGAAAAGAGATTATCACACATAAATGGAATTCATCCAGTTCTTAGAATGAGAAATCTTGGAGAGTCTGGAGACCTATATGGACATTGATATTTTGTCTTTCCTCTTGGATCAAACAATTCCCTGATTACATTCTATTCAGAAGGAACTAAGAAAGCAATTTTAAGCCACATTAAACTGCCTTTGTGTTTCATTGTTATCATGAAAAATGTTGAAAGCTGAAATGTTGCAGTCGAAGAAGTAGAAGAGAGAAGAAGACCAAGAGGTGTTGATAATGTCGAACTTAATAACCCAGTCGACAGTACTATTATTTATATTAGACTATAGTACAATGTTACAGGAAATGTCTGGAAAGCCCCTGATTAGTGATGGGACACCCAGACTACTTAAAACAACAAATAAACTTAGGCCCATTAACACAGGCCCAGTACATAACAACTTAAACAAAAATACAAACTAATAAGAACACTTATCAGCCGAACCATCAATACATAAAACCCCTCAACCTAACACTCCCCCTCAAGCTAAGCATGGATGTCAATCATGTTTAGCTTGCCAAGAAGGTCCATGAATTTTGCTGCAGCCAACCCTTTAGTTAGTACATCTGCAATTTGCATCTCAGATGGAGTATAAGGAATGCAGAGTTCTCCCGAGAATATTCTCTCTCTAACAAAATGTCGATCAATCTCAATATGTTTTGTCCTGTCATGTTGCATAGGGTTATTTGCAATGTTGATGGCCACCTTGTTGTCACAATACAGTCTGAGAGGACCCTCAGCTTTAATGCCAAGCTCATTTAGAAGAGTCCTGAGCCATAAGAGTTCAGCAACCCCGTGAGCCATAGCTCGATATTCAGCTTCCACACTTGATCTAGCAATAACATTCTGCTTCTTACTACGCCATGTAACTAGGTTCCCTCCCACAAATGTACAATAACCTGAAGTTGATTTTTTGTCCCCAACAGAACCGGCCCAATCTGCATCAGTATAAGCTTCAATTTCAATTTTATTGTTTTTTTTAATAGAATTCCCTTTCCTGGGCTAGTCTTCAAGTACCTGAGAATCCTTTCAACTGCTTTCATATGAGGGATCTTTGGAGAGTGCATGAACTGATTGACAACATGCACCGCATAAGCAATATCTGGTCGAGTGAGAGATAAATATATCAGCTTCCCTACCAATTTTTGGTATCTCTCTCTATCACAGTAGTCCTCCCCTACTGATTCCTATAAGCCATGATTCTGTTCTATTGGAGTATCTGCTAGTCTACACCTTATCATGCATGTCTCCTCTAGAAGGTCAAGAACATACTTCTGCTGACATATGTAAATCCCCTCTCTTGACCTAGCAACTTCAATCCCGAGAAAATATCTCAAATGGCCCAAGTCTTTGATCTCAAATTCAGAGGCTAAAAACTCCTTCAATCTTTTGATCTCTTCCAAGTCATTCCCAGTAATCACTATATCATCCACATAAACAAAGTGTGTTGTAAGTTTGCTATCCTGTCGCCTTATGAATAAGGTATGGTCTGCACCACTCTAAGTGTACTCAACTTTCTTCATGGCCCCACAAAGCCTCTCAAACCATGCACGAGGAGACTGCTTTAAACCATATAATGCTTTCCTCAGTTTACACACCTTTCTATCAAAGTCATAGCCTGGTGGAGGTTCCATAAATACCTCTTCATGAATGTCACCATTTAGGAAGGCATTCTTCACATCCAGTTGATGAAGTTCCAATGAAAAATTTGCTGCTAATGACAATAGAACCCGAATTGTGTTGAGCTTTGCTACTAGGGCAAAGGTTTCTTTATAGTCAATCCCTTATTTCTGAGTAAACCCCTTTGCCACAAGCCTGGCCTTGTACCTTTCAATGGACCCGTCCTCCCTATGCTTTATAGTAAACACCCACTTGCACCCAACAGTGCTCTTCCCCTCTGGCAGATCCACTAATTCCCAAGTTCTTGCTTTCATTAGGACTTTCATTTCTTCATTCATAACTTCTTTCCACCTTGGATCAGGCACGGCCTCTGAGTACCTAGAAGGAACATGAACAGAGGAAAGAGCAGACACAAAGGAGTGATAGGCTGGAGATAAATGTGAGTAAGAAACAAAATCAGCAATGGGATGCAGAGTGGTACAAGAACGGATAGGCTTACGGAGAGCAATAGGAAGGTCCAAATCAGAAGTATGAGTGTTGGAATTACCTTGGATTACAGAGATAGATTGATCCGAGTCCAACTGGTTGCTATCATGAGTTTGAGGGTCATTTTTCCTTCTGTTGTAGGTGATTCGTATCTCTTTCTGTTGCCTACTGGAGCCTTTAGGGACATCTGTAGTATCAGGAGAAGTAACCGGCATAGTGGAAGCCTCACTAGGTTGACCCGGGATGCCACAATTACGAGTAGAAGAAGAGGATGGAAGGCCCGAGGCAAATAGGGGAACAAAAAAAGAGGGAGAATGAGAATCCTTTTCTATCTCACTAGTCTCCCCCTGAAGAGGATTCTGAGAAGACTGAAAATAGGGTTGAGACTCAAAAAAGACCACATCTTTGGTAACATACTTTCTCTTGGAGACAGGATCATAACACTTGTAACCCTTTCGTGTAGGAGAATACCCCAAAAATATTGCTTTCGTAGCCCGAGGATCCAGCTTGGTCTTCTTTGGATCCTTCACATGTATGAAACATATACAGCCAAAGACCCGTAGAGGAAGAGGGAAGTCTGGAAGACTAGGACACAGAACAGAGAAAGGGGTTTTCATACCCAACACCTTAGATGGCATCCGATTTATCAGATATGATGCAGTAAGTACAGCTTGAGACCAGTATTGCTTGGGAACCTTGTTCTGGAATAGTAAGGCTTGAGCTGTCTCCAATAGATGTCTATTCTTGCGCTCAACAACCCCATTCTGCTGAGGGGTATAAGCACAGGATGATTGATGTAACATGCCAACATCTTCCATGAATAAGTTCAAGGATTTTTCAAAATATTCAGCAGCATTATCTGACCGGAATTGCTTAATCTTCTTATCAAATTGTGTTTCAATCATTTTGCAAAATGTCATAGTTATCCGTGGCACTTCATCTCGTCCTTTTAACAGGTAGATCCATGTGCATTGAGAGTAGTGGTCAATAAAACTGATAAAGTAACGAAAGCCATCAATAGAAACAATAGGTGAAGGGCCCCAAACATCAGAATGAACCAAAATCAAAAGGAGCTCGAATTTCATTACTAGAAATTGGATAAATAGTTCTACATTGTTTTGACATTTGACATACTTCACAAACTAAACTCTGACTTGAAATGCCCTTAAACAATTCGAGAAACAACATTTCTAATGAAGAGAAAGGTATATGACCTAGCCTAACATGCCACAGATGCAACCTAGCTATTGACTCCACACTCTCCGGACTACTAGCAGTAAGGCTTGTAAGGCTGAACGGATGTTTGCATCAAAATAGTAGAGGCCTCCATACTCATGACCGCTCCCAATCGTTCTCCTCGTCAACCTATCCTGAAAGACACAATGAGTAGGAAAAAATGTTATACTACAGTTCAAATTATTGGTAAGTTTTGAAACAGACAAAAGATTTGAGGTGAGACTGGGAACATGTAGGACTGATTTAAGAGAGAGGTCCTTGCTTAGGTCAACCACCCCTTTTCCAGAGATGGTGAAGAAAGACCCGCCAATAACTCTCATCTTATCCTGACCAGACAACAATTGATATGAAGAGAATAAGGAGGACATACATGTCATGTGGTCAGTTGCATCGGAATCAATAACCCAAGAAGTAGAGTCAATAGAACTAGTTGCACTAAAGGCAGAGACTATACCTGATCTGGCAAGAGAGGAGTAAGCAAAAGAATTTCTCCTTAGACGGGCTAAAGCCCGGCTAAGGACCTCTACCTCACTAGCAGTGAAGCCCAAGGCATCGGCTCCAGAGGAATCAGCAACCTGCCCCATGGGAGAAGAAGTCACTATTGGTATACTCTGTGAGTTGTCACCATTGTTACTAGTGACAAGGTTCCCACTTGCCGCATGACTCTTCTGTTGCTTCTTGTCCTTTCTCAATGCAGTTGGCTTCAAGTGTGGATACAGGACCCAACACTTTTCTTTCACATGTCTCTCACCCCCACAATGAGTGCACTTAAGATGCTTCTTTTCTGGATGTATGTTTCCCTTGGTAGAAATCAGGGCTGAATGGTCTCCAAGTTGTTCAGCTAGTTGAATCTAAGAGTCAACTTGCATCTCCTTTCTCCTCACTTCTTCATTCCTTACCAGATAATAAACATGGTGTAACTCGGGCAGTTCATCTCTTCCTAGAATTTGTGACCTTATGCCCTCATACACTAGGTCCAGGCTAGCCAAGAACTTAAAGGCTCTGCTCTCTTCAACCTGCTTATCATGTCTCTCCTTGTCCCTGGCATTTTCCCATACCAAAATCAAGTGATGGTCAAGTTCTTCCCAAAGTCCTTTCAGAGTTGTAAAGTATGTTGCAACTGTCATATCCCCTTGCCTTAAGGCAGCAATGTCTTGATTCAATATGTAGATTCTAGCATTATTTTTCCTCTGTCCATAGGTTTTAGACACTTTTTCCCAAATCTTGGCTACTGTGGGAAAGTGTTGAACAGTCCTAGCAACTCGTGGAGTCATAGAGGCAAGCAACCAGGACATAACTGTGGCATTCTCCTTGCGCCACACTGCATACTCCGTACTGCCAACTCCAGGTTCCTTCTTATTCCCATCTAAGTAGCCCGTGAGGTCACGGGAAGTAATAAAAAGCATTGCAGAAACTGACCACTCCCTGAAGTTGTATTCATCCAGCAGCACACTTGTAATCTGCAAGTTGTGCAGATTCGGGTTTTCCAGGTTTGAAGACCTCCCACCAGGTCTGTTATCTCTAGAAGAGACTTCTCCTGATACTGAAGACATCTTGGCTGCAGACACTGTGTAGACAACACTGTTGAGACTAGTCGAAGTGATAACAGTGCTGAAAAGAGACTAGTTGCAGTATTGAAGAAGGTTTTGATAGCCCACAACACTGTTTCAGACTTGCCGAGACTGACACAGCTCTGAAGTAGTTCAGTAACAGCAGCAAATTAGGTGTATTGTGAGCAAGAAACTGACCTGAAACTGAGAGCTCACACCACTGCACTATGCAAACTTCTCTTAAGCTTCGATTACTGCAACTGTAGAGAGTGTTCCTCCCTCTACAGCCAATACTAGGACTGCAGAAATCAGTCCTCAAACTAGGTCTGTCCTATACAGACCTCTCTTGGCAGCCGAATAGCTACTAACTACTAGAAACAGTCTAGTAGGACATCAACTTCTGGGTCTTCTTCCCTTGCGCCCTACAACCAAGGGAAACCCTAGGTTCGAACCTTGTAGTGTTCTCCTGCAACCCTAGGGTTTCACCGCAGCAACCAAGATAAAACAAAGAAAGAAAGACAGCAAGAGAGAAGAGATGGCGTCTGTTGCAACCAGGAAAGTGCTCAATGCTCTGATACCATGAAAGTTGAAATGTTGCAGTCGAAGAAGTAGAAGAGAGAAGAAGACCAAGAGGTGCTGATAATGTTGAACTTAATAACCCAGTCGACAATACTATTATTTATATTAGACTATAGTACAATGTTACAGGAAATGTCTGGAATGCCCCTGATTAGTGATGGGACACCCAGACTACTTAAAATAACAAATAAACTTAGGCCCATTAACACAGGCCCAATACATAACAACTTAAACACAATTACAGACTAATAAGAACACTTATCAGTCGAACCATCAATACATAAAACCCCTCAACCTAACAAATGTCACTCAGTCTGGGAGTTTAATTTCAATCCAAGATGCACACTTTTTGCACATGTTAGAAGACCAACTACCAACTACCAAAAGGCAATAAACTGCTCAAATACAGTAAGGTAATTTGAAAAGTAAAATGTATATCCTCCTTTTTTATACAACAAAACATAGGCTGAAGTTTTTGTTCTTAATCTTCCATTGTTTTCTACCAATCTAACTTAACTAAATGATGATACAAAAGGCATTTAAGGTTATTTTTATTAATAAATAGAAAGAATCTAAGGTTATTCCAATAGAGAATTTGAGAATGTCCAAAAGTTGAATTTTTCCATGAATGAAAACAAACATGCAATACAACAAGCAAAAGGCACATAGTTTTATGAGAATTAGATAAAATTAAAAGAGAGAGAGAGAGAGAGAAACAAAACACTCAATATTGACATTAACAGAAGAAACACGGCTTAGATTAGGAAAATCTAGTATTTTCTAAGGTCATCAATGATAGATAATGGAAAAAAAAAATCAATCTTTACTTCAAGGAGACAATCAACAACATAATTTGTCAACAAAAAGCACTAATCTACAAGATACTCACCCCGAAATAAGAAAAACTAAAAAGAAACTTTGCTGCCTCCTCCATGAAATTTTCATCCAAAATGCTTAGCCATGACCATTAGGAATAGAAAATCAAAAGAAGGATGACAAGTCCACCCCATATTCTGGAGCACTTCTGTTCTTCAATATTTCTTCCAACCCCTGACGTGCATGCTTATACACATCTAATAAAAATAAAAAAGCTTTTTTGTCCTCTGCAGCACGTGCTGATGCCTCTCCACATACTCTCTGTAACTCTTTAAACATCATGGAGTATCCAACATTAGGCTCAAGTTCAATTGCACAACCACGATAATCAATTAGAGGTCCATATTTTGCATATCTTGTCCATCTCTTTAAGATGTATTGTGGTGGGAGTAGTTTCACTTGTCTTTCTAAAAGAATATATAATGCATGAGAACAAACAATTCCCACAAACTCAAACTTCTTACAACTGCATACAATTGCTAGATTTGATGAGTCAAACGTAACAACATGTTCATAAGGTCTATTGCAATATTTCACTCTATACTTAATTGTTGTTCCAGCCTCAACCTTACTTAAAATAACAGAATCAAGAGCTTCTGAATATTCCTTTTCAAACACCTTATAGACTGTTGGTGTGTATATAGATGCAACCTGCTTCAACATCTGAATTGGGAAAGGCAAATGGGAGACACTTTGGCTCATTTTGATATCCATTTCCAATTCTTTTAAACGACAATTTGCTACAGCCTTTTCAAATTGCTTAAAAATTTGAGATAAAGTAGAGGCCAATTTCAAGTATCCTCTCCATGAATTATCAATGTTCTCACTCCTTTGTGTGCTTTTCATATCAGCACAAAATTGATTCCGTCCATATGGTAGGGCCCACTTCTTTTTCACTTCAAATAATCCTTGCAACCAAATATTTTCTTTTAGATCATATTTTATAAGCAACTCGTTCCATGCTGCAAAAAAACCTTCCTCTTCCTCACATTCATATATGCATCTACTAAAGTCTTTCTCGAAAGAAGAAGAAGAAGAAAAAATAGTTGCCAAACGCTTAATTGCATTTTGATGTATGTGCCATATACAAAAACGATGACCTGCTTCTGGAAAAATCTGTTTGATTACATTTGTTATTGCTGCATCTTGGTCAGTAAGAACTGTCTTTGGTTGTTTTCCAGACATTGCCTTCAAAAAGGATTGAAAAACCCACTTAAAGGAGTTGATAGTCTCATCATATAATAGTGCAGCTCCAAAAATTACAGTTTGCTTATGATGGTTAACTCCAAGAAAAAGTGCAAATAGTGGTTCCTCATCATTTGTTCTAAAGGTAGTATCAAAACAAACAACATCACCAAAACAATTGTAGTCAACCACCATCCTTGCATCTGCCCAAAAGATGTTAGTTATTTGATCTGTTGCATCAAGTTGTATTGAATGGAAGGATGACCTACTCTCTTCTTGCATTTTCTCAAAGTATTTCAATATAACTCCTGCACCTCCTTTTTCCATTTCCCTCTTCCTTTTTGCATCCAAATAGTTATTATAGTCACCATGAGAAAACTCAAGATTTTGAAGTCTTTCAACTTGTTCACCTCCTACTGACATTCCCCTCTTCCTCTTTGCTAACAAATAATTGTTATAATCAGCATGAGTGAGCCCAAGATTCTGAAATTCCCCAGCTTGTTTATTCACAGATTCTAAGGTTGGTTTTGGCAATATCAATTTAGGTTTTGGATGTATTCCTGGACTATTGGAAAGCTTGGAATGAGTGGCATCTGCTACTGTTACTTTTCCCTGTGTCCTTAGCATGTGTGATATTCTTGGGTTTAGAACAGGATGATTGTGGGTTCCTTCAAATTTGGACACACAATATTTTCCATTATCTTGCAACACAATGGTTAATTGTGCTTCACAACCAGTTCTTCTATTGTCACGACGATATTTCACATGAATTCGTCGTTTATCAAAGGCACGATGGCCTTCAAAAGAACAAACAAATAATCTATTTTTGAAAACACCAGATTTGGATTTGTTTCCCCCCTGTATTCGGACACTAAAACCCACATTTTTAGCATATTCACAATAGAAATGATATGCATCACTCCATGTTTCAAATATCATCCCTACTTTTGGTTCCCAATCTTTCTGGCCTACTTTTTCTATAGGAGCATTTGACTGTGAGGCATTGCACGAGTCAAGTCTACGTGCAGATGTGCATTCCATCTCTGTACCCTCTTCAGTTTGACTGTTTGATATAACATGATCTTCACCACTCATTTTAAGAAGAAATGGTTCTATTCCTGAAAAGAAAAGAAATAAATAATTATTCCCCTATTAACTAGAATAATTTCTTTACCAGAAAATTATGTACATAGATTTTAATAAAATGCACTTTCTACATCTGGGCCTACAGTAGGAGAAAATGAAATAACAATAATGCACAGGAACATGATTTTTAATGCAAATAATACCACAAAATACAACAGCAAAAACACCCCAGGAAAACCCAAGAGAACATAAACCAGTAAAGGAACCAAGACTGCAACACTTTTATTTCTCTTATTTCTTATTTATATTTTCTCTTGCTTCATATTTCTTCTCAGATCTATCTTTATCTTTCTAATTTTTCCTTCTTATGTCTGAGCGCTACCAGGTGCCACAGCTTGGTGTAATGGTTAAAATGTGGTCAAATGTCTAAGAGTAGCCATATTGATACTACAACAAAAATAACAAGGATCACAAACAACCGTGCAACAAAGTTGGTAGAAAGCCTTCTCTCATGATAACTTCCCCAACATTTAATTGAACTAATCAACATCCATGTACCATATCAATTGCGGGCTCCAGCTTCTACCCATTTAAGAAAACAAGAAACTCCCATCAACCAGTCAGGTGAAGTAACCAGAAAAATCACACTGTTCAATACTAAGTAACTATACCCCGAAAATCAGCCAAACCAGGTTACCTCCCATACTGAATATTATCAAAATAGTTCCTATCTGCAAAGTTAATTAATCAACAATGGGATTATTTTCCTTGACTCGTTCAGACCCAATTCACCAAATGTAGTAAAACCCATTATATTATCCTCTCTAATGCTTACTAATGCCTGACCTCTACCAATTGCAACCAAAGTGTGATTATTACTTCCAATTTCCTTTCTTTCTTTCTGGATTGGCAAAATCCTACTACTTCAGTTGAACTAGACAAAATTACCCACTTCTTCAACAATACAAACGCCAATCACTCAAACCCAAAGCCACCAATCAAGCCCAAAGTAAAGACGAAAAGAGAAGAACACAAAACCCAAAAAAAAATAAAAATAAACTGACGCGCTCTGAGACTGGAAAGTCGACGATCCTCGTTTTCTTTTTTGCTAAAACGACAACCCTCGTCAGGTCTCGTCTCTACACAACCAGAAAAGAAACATTCCTGCTCTCAGCCTACAGCAAGAGAGGAGAGAAAGGGAGAGGAGCTAGTCAGGACTATCACTAAAAGAAGAAAGAAAGGGAAAAAATAAAACAAAACAAAGAGGCGAGTTTTCTTACCTTCACAGCGATTTGGAAAAAGAATCAATCGACTCTCTGCTAAATCGATGTGATGCAGAGTAAGCTAAAACCCTTCCTACCTCTTCAGCTCTCTCCTTCTCGCTCGGTTCTTCAGCTCTCGTCTCTCCCGATACCACTTTTTCGCTCCTTTACCTTTGTTAGAGGAGCGTAGACTATCGACCGGCTAGTAAAAGGCCACGTCGCCCACTTTCGTGTGAAGTTCAAGATTCTCTTAAATAAGGGCGACGTGGCCCAACCGTTAACTGCCAAATTGTCAATCGCAGCCTTCCTCGTCTTTAATAAAGGCGCGAAAAGTTTCTCTCCCTTTTCGTACCTGCAACAGTTTTCTGCTGTAAAATTTAACTTTCTTTTCAGGTCCGCGATTAAGACAGATGAGTCCGAGACTTGGCCTGTTCCAGATTCGTTCGTCGTAGCTTTGGCTACAACAATAATGGTCCCAACCGTTTAAACTGCCGTGGGCGGTCGAACATGGCTGCAACTGAGGGAGAGAATCAGAGGGAAAAGAATGGCTCGAGCACTTCGCTAATAGCCACTTCCCATGGGCTACGGCCGCGTCGCTTGCTCAGTTGATCATTTGCTTCGTAAAGGAGGGAACCCTTTTTCTCCTTCAAAGTTCAAAGTTCAAACATTCTCTCTTTTCCCACTTCAGAACCCTCAAAGGTATCAATGACCATGGCCTTCCCTTCTTCCCTGGTTTGTTTTATTCGTTTCTTCGAAATATTGTTATTGTGTCTTTGTCGGTGATGGAGGGTGATTTGGCCCGACTTCGTAGCACGGGGGCGTGACCTTGCTCAAGCGATGACTCAGCGTGACAACAAAACAGGCACAGTCGCAACTCTGTGGGAAAGTCACACCGAGTTTAATCCGGTAACTCGGCGGGATAAACTACTCGTCGTGAGCCGCCTAGCCCGCGTCTCCTCCCCGGGGCTAAGGCACCCAGAGCTGCCTCCGAGCTCGGGGCCCCCTGACCTCTCCTAATAACCGAGCCCCACCAGTGGATCTCAGGCCACTCCCAGAAAGGAACACACCGACCCGCCTCTAGATGCCCCGAGGGGAAGACACCTCGAGTCAGACAGCTCGACATAGCTTGCCACAGGCAGCCCGTCGCTTACGGGATAGCCCGGCACAGGGTAACTCGTGAAAGAGTAGTTCGGCATATCACAGGAAGATCTCCTGCCCGACCACCGTACCCGACAAATCTGGGGTCAGCAGCCATGTCCCTCATCAGACAGCGTCGTGCCTGCCACCTTTAGAGGGTGCCTTACACCTGACAGGCACGTACCCTGCAATGACGGCCCCGCGCGTGCCACCTCAGCCCTGCCTGTAATGGCTACGATAGGATGATAGTGATGGTTATACCTGTCCTGTCAGAGGCCAGTGAGCCTGGTGCAACGGAATTCTCTTATAAGGAGCCTATTCTCAAAGAACGAGGTATCTTCTATCACTCACGCTATATGCACTCTTAGCCATCACCTTCTCCTTGCTTCTTCCATAGAATACTAACTTAAGTGTTGGAGTGTTCCCATTGAGCAAGCCCCCGGGGATTCTTCTTCTTCATCTCAAGTACCCTTCGGAAGCCACGCGAGCGCCAACTAGGAGTGACCGGATTGCGCACCATCATTTGGCATCGTCTGTGGGAATCGCTTCTAAAAGCCTTCCTCTAAACCTTCACAATTCTTTCTTCTCTGAAAACTCAGTACTCATGGCTTCCTCAAGCAATATCGGATGCAGCATGGAGATGGATAACGCCAGGGAACAACCCCAGGTTCCCACGGTCTGCATTGGGCAGTTCACCATTCCCCTCTCAGTGGACGGAGTCCCCAGTCTGAACGTGCCGCGAACAACGGCGCCTGTGGGTGTTCCCCTTCCTCCCTCTATTGAAACGACCTTTGCTGAACCGACTGTCATCCCTCCAGTGACCAGCCAGAACCAAGTCGACGATTTGATGCAGTGCATGCGGGCCATGCAAGCCCAAGTGCAGCAGCTCCAGCAACACTAGTTTTACCAACAGCAAGTGTTGCACCATGTCTCCCAATACCACTACCAGCAGCAATTCCCTCAGCTGCTGGTGATGGAGGGTGATTTGGCCCGACTTCGTAGCATGGGGGCATGACCTTGCTCAAGCGATGACTCAGCGCGACAGCACAGCAGGCACAGCCGCAACTCGATGGGAAAGTCACATCGAGTTCAATCCGGTAACTCGGCGGGATAGACTACTCCTCGGGAGCCACCTAGCCCGCGTCTCCTCCCCGAGGCTAAGGCACCCCGAGCTGCCTCCGAGCTCGGGGCCCCCTAACCTCTCCTAATAACCGAGCCCCATCAGTGGATCTCAGGCCACTCCCAGAAAGGAACACACCGACCCGCCTCTAGATGCCCCGAGGTGAAGACACCTCGGGTCAGACAGCTCGACATAGCTTGCCACAGGCACCTCGCCGCTTACGAGATAGCTCGGCACAGGGTAACTCGTGAAAGAGTAGTTCGGCATATCACAAGAAGATCTCCTGCCCGACCACCGTACCCAACAAATCTGGGGTCAGCAGTCATGTCCCTCATTAGACAGCGTCGTGCCTGCCACCTTTAGAGGGTGCCTTACACCTGACAAGCACGTACCCTGCAATGACGGCCCCGCGCGTGCCACCTCAGCCCTGCCTGTAATGGCTGCGACAGGCTGATAGTGGCGGTTATACCTGCCCTGTCAAAGGCCAGTGGGCCTGGTGCAACGGAATTCTCTTATAAGGAGCCTATTCTCAAAGAACGAGGTATCTTCTATCACTCGCGCTATATGCACTCTTAGCCATCACCTTCTCCTTGCTTCTTCCACAGAATACTAACTTAAGTGTTGGAGTGTTCCCGCCGGGCAAGCCCTCGGGGATTCTTCTTCTTCTTCATCTCAAGTACCCTTCGGAAGCCACGCGAGTGCCAACTAGGAGTGACCGGATTGCGCATCATCATTTGGCATAGTCTGTGGGAATCGCTTCTAAAAGCCTTCTTCTAAACCTTCACAATTCTTTCTTCTCTGAAAACTCAGTACTCATGGCTTCCTCAAGCAATATCGGATGCAGCATGGAGATGGATAACGCCAGGGAACAACCCCAGGTTCCCACGGTCTGCATTGGGCAGTTCACCATTCCCCTCTCAGTGGACGGAGTCCCCAGTCTGAACGTGCCACGAACAACGGCGCCTGTGGGTGTTCCCCTTCCTCCCTCTATTGAAACGACCTTTGCTGAACCGACTGTCATCCCTCCAGTGACCAGCCAGAACCAAGTCGACGATTTGATGCAGTGCATGCGGGCCCTGCAAGCCCAAGTGCAGCAGCTCCAGCAACACTAGTTTTACCAACAGCAAGTGTTGCACCATGTCTCCCAATACCACTACCAGCAGCAATTCCCTCAGCTGCTGGTGATGGAGGGTGATTTGGCCCGACTTCGTAGCACGGGGGCGTAACCTTGCTCAAGCGATGACTCAGCACGACAGCACAGCAGGCACAGCCGCAACTCGATGGGAAAGTCACATCAAGTTCAATCCGGTAACTCGGCGGGATAGACTACTCGTTGGGAGCCACCTAGCCCGCGTCTCCTCCCCGAGGCTAAGGCACCCCGAGCTGCCTCCGAGCTCGGGGCCCCCTAACCTCTCCTAATAACCGAGCCCCATCAGTGGATCTCAGGCCACTCCCAGAAAGGAACACACCGACCCGCCTCTAGATGCCCCGAGGTGAAGACACCTCGGGTCAGACAGCTCGACATAGCTTGCCATAGGCAGCTCGCCGCTTACGAGATAGCTCGACACAGGGTAACTCGTGAAAGAGTAGTTCGGCATATCACAAGAAGATCTCCTGCCCGACCACCGTACCTGACAAATCTGGGGTCAGCAGTCATGTCCCTCATCAGACAGCGTCGTGCCTGCCACCTTTAGAGGGTGCCTTACACCTAACAGGCATGTACCCTGCAATGACGGCCCCGCGCGTGCCACCTCAGCCCTGCCTGTAATGGCTGCGACAGGCTGATAGTGGCGGTTATACCTGCCCTGTCAAAGGCCAGTGGGCCTGGTGCAACGGAATTCTCTTATAAGGAGCCTATTCTCAAAGAACGAGGTATCTTCTATCACTCGCGCTATATGCACTCTTAGCCATCACCTTCTCCTTGCTTCTTCCACAGAATACTAACTTAAGTGTCGGAGTGTTCCCGCCGGGCAAGCCCCCGGGGATTCTTCTTCTTCTTCATCTCAAGTACCCTTCGGAAGCCACGCGAGTGCCAACTAGGAGTGACCGGATTGCGCACCATCATTTGGCGTCGTCTATGGGAAACGCTTCTAAAAGCCTTCCTCTAAAGCTTCACAGTTCTTTCTTCTCTGAAAACTCAGTACTCATGGCTTCCTCAAGCAATATCGGATGCAGCATGGAGATGGATAACGCCAGGGAACAACCCCAGGTTCCCACAGTTTGCATTGGGCAGTTCACCATTCCCCTCTCAGTGGACGGAGTCCCCAATCTGAACGTGTCGCGAACAATGGCGCCTGTGGGTGTTCCCCTTCCTCCCTCTATTGAAACGACCTTTGCTGAACCGACTGTCATCTCTCCGGCGACCAGCCAGAACCAACTCGACGATTTGATGCAGTGCATGCGGGCCATGCAAGCCCAAGTGCAGCAGCTCCAGCAACACTAACTTTACCAGCAGCAAGTGTTGCACCACGTCTCCCAATACCACTACTAGCAGCAATTCCCTCAGCTGCCTCAGCCTCAGCTTCAGCAGCCGCAACTTCCTCCTCGGCACCTAGCCTCACAGCGAGCTAGGTCTCGCTGCCAGGACGAACGCCCTTCTCGCCAAGGAGAAGCCTCCCAAAACCCTCCTAAGAGCCAGGCCTCCTCCTGTGGCAGACAGGAAAGAACGGCCACCCCGGTCTCATCGCGGGCGGTCAGGTCGGGAGGACCCCAGCTTGCCAGGCCTACATCACCTCGACAGTCGAAGTTCGAAACCCCGCTCCTGGAGAACCGATTTGAGATCCTGGTTGCAGACTCCAAGCAGGATCCCTCTGTCTGCAGCCATCACCAGCAGCCCGAGCTACTTCCTGCACAAACCATTCCAGACAGCACGAAGGTGAGCAGCACGAATGTGGAGCCTGCCAAGAAGCAGAGACGTCGCCGCCGAGATCGCCGATCTGTCACCCACAACCTGCCCGAGCTCGGAGGTAGAGAAGAGGTAAGCTCGGACGAAGCTAAGGCTCCCCTCCTTTCAGTTCCATCCCCCTGTCTCCCGAGCTCCTGGCAGTTCCAATGCCTAAAGACTTCAACCTCCCCCCTCTCGACAAGTATGACGGGTCGTTCGACCCAAATGACCACGTAGACGCCTTTCAGTCGCAGATGCACCTGGCGAGAGCCAGTGAGTCGTGCATGTGCGTGGCCTTCTCCACCACTTTCAGAGGAGTGGCCTACATGTGTTACTGAAACCTGGCACCCGGATCGATAAGAAATTGGACGCAGTTCGTGCAGGCCTTCACATCCCACTTCATCACCAGCAAGCGATGCCCGCGAACTGAAGAAAGCCTCCTCAACATAGTACAGAGAGAGGGAGAGTCCATCTGGGGCTATATCAAGCGGTTCAACGATGCATGCATGCAGATACCCCGCTGTATGCCTCGCAGCAACAAAGAAGGGTGTGACACATAAAGAGTTCAAATGGCACATGGTCGTCAACCAACCGGCGACCATAACCAAATTTCTTAAGCTCGCGGAAAGGTTTATAGCCACGGAAGAAGAGATCAACCAGAAGGGCGAGGGTGTGCCCGAGAAGAGGAAATCCAGCCAAGGGGACAGCCGAAAGAAGAAAGATGCAGCTCGGGGGGCAAAGTCGGGTCAGTCATTCCAAGCCCCTGTAGCAGACCAAACTGATTACACCCCACTAAACGCGAAGCGAGCCAAAATCCTGATGGCAATCAAGGACGCCCCGTATGTGAAGTGGCCACCCCGTCTGAGGGGGAATCCCAACGAGAGAAATAAGAACTTGTACTGTAGTTTTCACAGAGATCACGGTCACAGTACCGAACAGCAGGACGGCGAGGAGAGCACGGTAAGGATGCTCCCAAGTCCAACAGCAGGCCGGTCGAACAGTCGTAGAGGTAGCCTCCAGAAGAGAGGCCGGTTCGGGACACCATCCACGTGATAGTGGGAGGTTCGATCGTCGTAGGTTGTACTTCAGCAGCAACTCGGACGTCAGTTCGTGAAGTTGCCCGGGAAGAGAAAAATCCTCCAAAGCGGCCGAAGACAGAAGAACCAATTTTCTTCATGGAGGACGATGCGCGAGGGGTCCACTACCCCCACGACGACGCGTTTGTGATAAAGCTAAGGATCAACGACTTCGAGGTCAGACGCGTCCTCGTTGATTCAGGTAGCTCGGCAGATATTATCTTTAAAGCCGCGTTCGACCAACTTCAGTTGTAGGGAAGTGACTTGAGGCCTGCGAACACTCCTTTGGTGGGTTTCAACGGAGAAGAAGTCAGACCCCTTGGGAAAGTGACAGTACCTGTGGAAGTCGACACATGGCCCTGCGTAGTCAGACTCAACCACGACTTCCTGGTGGTCGCAACCCCTCCCCATACAATGCCATAATAGGTCGGCCGATCACCCACGTCCTACGGGCGGTGGTCTCCACTTATCATTTGACAATGAAGTTTCCTACGGACTTCGGTGTGAGGGTAGCGCGGAGCGACCAGCTCGAGTCCCGCAAGTTCTATGTCGCCGCCCTAAAGGGAAAAACCAAGGTGACCGACGACCTCAAACTAGAGCAGCCTACAGAGCAAGGCGAGGAACAAGCTGCACCCACGGAAGAAACGGTTGCTGTTCCGACTTCAGCAACAGACCCAGCTCGAACGCTTCAGATCGGCGCTTCCGTCTAGGAACCCCTACGATCCGAACTGGTAAGTTTCTTACTACAAAATTTAGATATTTTTGCATGGTCCGCGGCAGAGATGCCCGGTATAGACCCTGACCTTATAACTCACAAGCTCAATACTGATCTTGTAGTTAGGCCCGTTAGACAGAAGAAACGCAACCTAGCCCTGGAGCAGTGGAAAGCGGCCGACGAGGAGGTCGCAAAGCTCCTCGCAACTGATTTCATAAGAGAAGTCAATTACCCGAGCTGGGTAGACAACCCCGTTCTGGTAAAGAAGGCTAACGGCAAGTGGCGCATTTGCGTTGACTACATGGACCTAAACCGAAACTGCCCGAAAGACTGCTTCCCGCTCCCCAGGATCAACCGCTTGGTGGACGCGACCTCAGGGCACGAGTTGCTGAGTTTCTTAGACGCCTATTCGGGATATAACCAAATCAAGATGGACCCGGCAGACGAAGAAAAGACTGCCTTCATCACAGAGTTCGGTCTATACTGTTACAAGGTTATGCCCTTCGGGTTGATAAACGTAGGGGCAACCTTTCAAAGGCTTGTAAATAAATTGTTTGAGCCATTAATTGGCAGAAAAGTAGAATGTTATGTAGACGACATGGTCGTCAAAACCCAATTTTTGCATGAATTAATCCAAGATTTACATTCTGTTTTTCAAATTTTGTGTAAGTTTAATATGAAGTTGAATCCAAACAAGTGTGTTTTCGGTGTTACCTCGGGTAAATTCCTAGGGTACATCGTTAACCGGAGCGGCATTGAGGCCAACCCGGATAAGATTAAGGCCATCTTAGATATGAGACCACCCCGGAAGTTGAAGGGGGTTCAGAGGTTGAATGGCCGCATAGCCACCCTGAGCCGCTTCATGTCCAAGTCGGCGGACCGCTGTCTGTCATACTTTAAGGCAATTAAGAGCAAAGGGTTCAAATGGACCCAAGATTGCCAGCTCGCGTTTGACGAGCTCAAAAAATACCTCGCAAGTGTGTCGATCTTAACCCGGCCCGAGGAGGGTGATGTTTTAGAACAGTACATCTCGGCGAGCGACGAAGTGGTCAGTTCGGTACTAATAAAGGAAGTAGATCGGGTCCAACGACCCATCTATTATGTTAGTAAAGTATTGTAGGGAGCAGAGGCGAGATACCCGGAGATAGAAAAGCTAGCATACGCACCGGTAATTGCAGCTCAGAAGCTCTGCCCGTACTTCCAGGCTCACACTGTTACCGTCCTCACCAACAAACCTCTGAGGCAAGTCTTACTTAAGCCTGAGGGCTTTGGTCGGCTAACGAAGTGGGCCGTTGAGCTCAGCGAGTACGACCTCCAGTACAAGCCGCAAACTGCCATTAAGGCCCAAGCCTTAGCAGATTTCATCGCCGAATGCACATTCAGCTCCGAAGTTCACAGGCCGGTTGAGCACGAGGTCGCCAGTTCGGGTGAGCCCGAAGCTCCCAGGCTGGTTCAGTCCGAGCCCCGTGAGGTAGCAGCCAGTGTGGCATCTCTCCTAGTTAGGCCAAGCGCGAGCTGGGATGAGGAGCCCTGGATCCTTCACGTAGATGGCTCCTCGAACCAACAGGGCAGCGGAGCCGGAATAGTTCTGCATGGCCCAAATGACACGAAATTGGAGTACGCGCTACGCTTTGAGTTCGCGGCATCTAACAATGAAAAGGAATATGAGGCATTGATAGCCGGACTAGCTTTAGCCAGAGAAGTAAAAGCCAAGCACATTGTTATCTGCAGCGACTCCTAGCTCGTGGTCAACCAGGTCACTGGTGAGTACGAAGCTTGTGAGCCAACCATGGTTGCCTACTTAGCCAAAGTTAGAGAGGCCCTGCTCAACTTCCAGTCACACTTCATCAGGCAAATCCCTAGGTCGGAGAACGCTGAGGCCGACGCCTTGTCCAGATTAGCCAGCACTTGCGACATCACCATGAGAACCGTGTACATAGAGGACCTGCCTCGGCCTAGCATTCTCGGGGGGGCAGAGGAGGTCACTCCCGTCATTCAAGCAGAGTCGAGCTAGATTGACCCGCTCGTGAGCTTCTTGCTACACGGGACCCTCCCTGCAGATAGCAATGTAGCCAGAAGGGAGCAGCGCCAGGCAGCCAAATACGTCATGATAGACGAACGGCTATATCGGAGATCCTACACGCTCTCCTACCTGCGTTGCTTGCGACCTACTGAAGTCGAGCTCGTACTCCACGACACTCATGAGGGTCTGTGCGGCGGACACTTGGGGGGTAGAGCCATCGCCCAAAAGGCACTTCGACAAGGGTATTATTGGCCAACAATGAAGGCAGATGCCAATGAGCTTGTTAGAAAATGTGACAAATGCCAGAAGCACGCCAATATTCACTATCAACCTGTTGCCGAGCTCAAGTATCTCACCAGCCTGTGGCCTTTAGCACAATGGGGCATTGACATACTTGGATTGTTCCCGCCAGCAGTAGGCCAGAGGAAATTCTTAGTAGTAGCAGTGGATTACTTCACCAAGTGGATAGAAGTCGAACCTCTTGTAACGATCATAGCCCAGAACATCCAAAACTTCTTTTGGAAGAACATTGTGTGCCGCTTCGGGTTACCTTGGGTACTGATTTCTGACAACGACAAATAGTTCGAGGACATCAAATTTCAGAACTGGTGTCAAGACATGGGAATCCGACAGAATTTTACTTCAATCGCACACCCTCAAGCAAACGGTCAAGCAGAAGTCACAAACAGAGCCATCCTCCGCGGACTGAAGGCACATTTGGACCGAGCTAAAGGATTGTGGGCACGAGCTACCTAGTGTTCTATGGGCTTACCGAACCACGGAGAAGACCACCACAAGAGAAACTCCCTTCAACCTCACCTACGGCACCGAGGCAGTTATCCCCGCAGAGATCGAAGTACCTACGCTGCGATTGGAAGCATACAGTGACCAGACGAACGAAGATGAGCTGCGTACCAACCTTGATCTACTCGACAAAGTAAGGGATCTCGCGTACATCAAGACCACAGCTTACCAGCAGAGAGTAGCTCGGTACTATAACGCTAGGGTCAAGAAGCGGAACCTCCGCATCGGCGACTTGGTCCTTCGTAAAGTTATGGTACCTGAGCCCGGCGCTGGCAAGCTCGGGTCCAACTAGGAAGGACCTTTCCGAGTGAAACGAGTGCTTGGGGAAGGAACATACGAGCTCGAAACCCTCGAAGGGAAACAAATACCTCGGGCGTGGAATATTGTCAACTTAAGACAATACTATCTGTAACAACTGAGTAGGCTACGAGCCACTCCCCGAGCCTAAGGCCAAAATGCCGAGATAACATGGTCTCGGCACTATAAGACCCTGTCGCCTCTTCGGCACAAGCGGACTCCAGGGGAACGGACTATAAGCCGCTCCTCCAGCCTAAAGGCTAAGACGTCGGGCTAATGAAAGACCTCGGCACCATATAAAGCCTAGTCACCTCATCGGCATAGGCTAAGTACTTGTAATTCCTAAGGCGTAGGCGGTTCGGGCACGAACCTTGTGATGTATAGCCCATCCCGGGTGCAGGCAGGTCGGGCATGTACCCTACTATGTTACTCACCTAGATGTGCGTAAGGCTACCCCTACTAAGTATTGGAATATGGTTCGGGGTCACGATAGTTGAGGAACCCTCACTTCGGGTAATTAGCCTGATAGCCTAACAATTCAGAATAAAATAACCACTTCAGCAAGTAAAGGAAATTACGCAAGTGTTTAGCAAAGTGAACTTCTCATTATGAAAATTCCATTACAAAAGTTTTGGTACAAGAAAAAGAAAGGAGATTGAGCTTGCAAATACAAGGACCGAGCTATTTTGGAGGCTCGTTGTCTTTGCCAGGGACCTCTTCGGGAGCAGTAACTAGGCCAGCAGCCTCTGCTTCGTTGTCGGCGCCTTCGTCCTCATAGTCCAGATCATCCGCCGACTGACGCACTATGTCATCGGTGATATGGGAAGTGGTGATTGCGCTTGTGTCCAGATCGGGGTAGAGGTGCCTGACCAGCCACCGGCTGAGCTTGAAGCCCTTACGGTAGACATCGGTCATCACGTCGTCAAACTTCGACGACTAGACGCAATCAATAACAGCCTGGACCTTGGTCTCCTGGAGGGCGTCGTCAAAGATTTATGTCATCTCTTTGAGGTCGGCTCGAAGGTACTCCACTTCGCGCTCTAGTTTCCCTTTTGCTTCCTTGAGGTCCTGCACCTCGAGCTTCAGGGAGTCCCGGTCTGCCTTGAGACCGTCCCGGTCTGCCTTGAGACTGTCCCGGTCTGCCTTGAGACTACCAACCTCGAGCCTCAAAGCTTCCTGGCCGACCTTGAACCCGCTCACTTCGGCCCTCAGTTTGTCCTTGTCCCGGGCCAGCTCGTTCTTCTCCGCCAACAGCACCTCAATAAAGCTTTTCTGAGCCGAGGCGTCATTCTGAAGGCGGTGGATCTGACCCCGAGCTGCCCTCAGTTCAGTATAGGCTTCGCGGGATGACTTCTCAGCTTCTAGAGCCCGTCTCAGGTGCCGGTCGGACTGGAAGGTCAAGGCACGCACGGCGGAGTTCACCTACAAGAAGGCAAGACTAGTCAGTAAAAAAAAAGAAGAAGAAGGGGGTGAATCTTTCATAGGGAACTCACCACCATGGTATGAGAAGCAGCCCGGGAATCGAGCTGACCTGGAGTGAGATCAACCCATTTTGTGACCTCCTCCGAGTATGCGGCCTCCTTGCTCTTCTGGAGACTACACCGGGGGTTCAGAATGCTTTCACCCCCTGGCTCTCCGAGCTAGACGTCGTCATCTCTACCGCATGGGCAAACTCCTCAGAGGCCTCAGCGGCAGCACCAACAGGGCAGGCCCCGGCTGTAGCCCCTGCAGGGCGTGCCTTAGGAGTGGCTTCTGTAGCACCTCTGGCAGCTATCTCGGCGGACTCAGTGGCGGGCTCTGCCACTGTCTTAGGTCCCGGAGGCGCCATGTCCTCCTCCAGGTCGATGACGGGCTGAACGCCAGGGAGCTCGGGCTCCGGAATTGGAGCCTGTGAAGGCTGAGCCTCGGCAGAGGCCAACGGAGACTCAACGCGTGCCTTTTTGGCCACGCGTTTCTTTCTCTTCATTCGGCGGAAGAGCCTCTGACCATCAATCTTCTCCGCCTCCATGGGACATACAGGGAAGCTTGGCATTAGTAATCCTGAAGTAAATATGTGGACAAAAAGCCGAAGTGAAGAAAAAACTACCCGGGCTCAAGCCGACCTGGATGAGCTTCTCCTCAGCTGTGAAGTCTTTGTAATTTAACCCGAGCTGAGCCAACGATTGGAGTGCCTTCTTGGTCTTCCTATCTAGGATGACACCGGGGTCTTGAACGGCCACCCTCCAGTCAGTAGGGAAGGGCCACCCGTGCTGCTCCAAATTATGAAGTAGTCCCGCTTCTAGGCCAAGACTTTACACGGGAGCTTGTGCATGAGTTTGAAACCCAGACGGGGAGACAGATAGTAAGACCATCTGTGCCCGGGGAGAGTGCCCGAAGCACTCTTCTTTATGGCCAAGATTGTACTGATAACGTCCAGGTCAATGGAAAGAGATCAGTCAAAACAAAGGGAAATGACCCCCACCACATTCTGTATGAAGTTCGGGTGAAGTTGGTTCAAAGTGATGTTAAAGTGCACCAGCACCTCAACAATCAGGGGGTGAAGAGGAAGTCGGAGTCCGGCTATCAATTGCTCCCTGATGACCACGATCTCGTTAGGACCGTGCTCCCATGGGAAGTTGCCGGTAGGAAGACCGTACGAATATTGCCCAGGGAGGTTGAACCTCTGTATGAGGTCCTAGAGCCTCTCTGGGGTCATGGTGGAAGGGCTGAACTGATCTGGCACCCAACCTTGGTGGGAGGTGGATGCCAGATGACCCGAAGCCGCACATACATCGGACGGCTGGGCGGCAGAGGAGCCACCCTGAGCCGAGGTACCCACCTCGGGCTCGTCGATGAGGCTATCTACATCTATGCTAGACAACATTGAGACAAAAAGGGAAAGGATATTCGGAAAAGAAAGAGGAGCTCGGGGACTCAACACAGGAAACGCGAACTGACTAGAGGAACGAACCGAGCTAGAAGACCCGAGCTCAACTCTGATGCTGGGAGACTTTGTGGTGAAGAAATGACCAAGGGTCCCCCACTATTTATAGCCGCTGCGCTCGAACATTAACGGTCAAGATGAAGACGATCCAACAGTTCTCAGAAAAACCGGCTACGGGTTCCTCGAGGTGAAATTAGTTTAGCGCGTTGTTTCGCGTCCGCGAAGTCCAAACCGCGTGACATCCGCGCGTAAACTGAACGCGACCCGGGTTCCTTTTGACCGAGCTGGGAACTAGACCGGTCCAGCTGGGCGAAACGCGTGACGAAGCGGCATGAGTATCGAAGCCAAATCCACCCGACGCAACATGAACTCCCCCCGCATTGGGTCAACACCGCCAGCGCATGGAATGGAGGGCAATTGATGGAGGGTGATTTGGCCCAACCTCGTAGCACGGGTACTCGTGGGCGTGACCTTGCTCAAGCGATGACTCAGCGTGACAACACAACAGGCACAACCACAACTCGATGGGAAAGTCACACCAAGTTCAGTCCGGCAACTCGGCGGGATAGACTACTCGTCGGGAGCCACCTAGCCCGCGTCTCCTCCCTGGGGCTAAGGCACCCCAAGCTACCTCCGAGCTCGGGGCCCTCTGACCTCTCCTAATAACTGAGCCCCACCAGTGGATTTCAGGCCACTCCCAAAAAGGAACACACCGACCCGCCTCTAGATGCCCCGAGGTGAAGACACCTCGGGTCAGACAACTTGACATAGCTTGCCACAAGCAGCTCTTCGCTTATGGGATAGCCCGGTACAGGGTAACTCGTGAAAGAATAGTTCGGCATATCGCAGGAAGATCTTCTGCCCGACCACCGTACCCGACAAATCTGGGGTCAGCAGCCATGTCCCTCGTCAGACAGCATCGTGCCTGCCACCTTTAGAGGGTGCCTTACACCTGACAGCCCCGCGCGTCCTCCTCAGCCCTGCCTATAATGGCTGCGGCAGGCTAACAGTGGTGGTTATACCTGCCCTGTCAGAGGCCAGTGGGCCTGGTGCAACGGAATTCTGTTATAAGGAGCCTATTCTCAAAGAACGAGGTATCTTCTATCACTCGCGCTATCTGCACTCTTAGCCATCACCTTCTCCTTGCTTCTTCCACAGAATACTAACTTAAGCGTCGGAGTGTTCCCGCCAGGCAAGCCCCCGGGGATTCTTCTTCTTCTTCATCTCAGGTACCCTTCGGAAGCCACGCGAGTGCCAGATAGGAGTGACCGGATTGCGCACCATTAGTCAGTGTTTAGAAAACCGGAACGGACTGGCCGGTTGAATCGTGACCCAAGGCCTTGTCTGATTTGGTAATACACTCATACCTCAATAATCAGATTTGCTCAAAGTCTGCTGAAAACCAATCGGTTGAATTAGAAAACCGGTAAACCGGTCTCAGTTTCATAAAACCGCTCGGGTCTATATATAAGTGAAATGTTAAAATGTTGTTAATAAGATTTGAACCCAAAAACTTATTTTCATCATTTACTTTAATTACTACTAATCCGTCTCTTTACTTATACTAATTAACAATTATTTATTATTCATATTACATTATTACGCACGTATTTTAAAGAAAATATAAGATAAAAAGCTTGAACCTTATTCATGTATTTTAAAAATTAAGAAGTATATCATCTATCCATCATATTTAAGTATATTAAAAATTGTAAAATATATTATATATAGTATTTATATGACCCATAGTATATATATGTATATGCCATGTCATCACAATTCGACCCCAGTTGAACCTCTGACCCATGAACCTCTCCCTTCTTTAGTTTTATGCCTGGTCCAGTTCTTTGAACATTGGTCTTTGTTGTTTCGTGGTCTAAGCACCCAACAAGCTTGTGATTAAGGCATTGAAATCCCACACAACAAGCGAATAGAGTGCTCACAGCCCTTCTTGAGAAGCTCACAAAGGAACTCAATTGAAGAGTCTACATTCTATGCACCCATGGGTGCATTGGACGAGTGCACCCACCAATGAGAGGCAAACATGTCATCTAATTAGTCTTAACTGTGAATTAATGGAGATTTTCTCCATTATTAGTGGTTCGGCTGGTTGAATTAGCCACAAAACACAATTTGGCCATCCCTCTCATGTTACTCAAACCCCTCTATCTTTCGAACCTAGCCCTATTACCAGATCATCGGCAACCAACACCAACCAATGCCAATGGCAAAGGATCAACCAATGATCAACAATAAGTTGTTGCTCTTCCTCCTTCTTCCCTGCAAACTCAGTGAAGAAGAGTGACTTATGATGCAACATATGAACTCCCAGTTGTAGACAAGCAACTCTGCTAGCATACCTGCAATTAGTTACTCCACCACGAAGTCCATATGATTTAAACCGCTCTCTCCCATTTCAATGGTGATTTCTTGTGTTTGACAAAGGGCCAACGACTATGGATGCAAGAGTAATCCATTGTCGAACCCACACCGTGCTCAGGAGTATAGATAGAAAAGTTGTCAATGGCGTTAACGGCTTCAGCATTGGCGACCATCGGAGCCACAACAATGGAGACAACAAGACGACGAAAACGTCTTCTTGGTTTCACGGGTGGATTTCTCGGCTGCCACTACTACAAGGATTCTTGGGTTCAAGGGTGGATTTTCCGGTGGGAAACGTTTCATTTTCTTATTCTTCTCTGGTCATGTTGCCAAATCCGTGATTGCTTCCCTGGATATGCAAAGAATGTAGCGGCGGGAGTTGGCTTGGTTGCTCGGCACCTTGAACGTGTGTGTTACGAGTGGTGAGATAGTTAGGGACCTAGGGCCAGTACATGATCGACTTGTCCATCGGGGTCGCTGCGGGCTTGTTCAATTCTTTAATCGGCAAGTATGAAGAGGAGAAGAGCAGCAACAATTCATCAGTATCTTACTTTAATTTATTTAACCGATTCTTCTACATCAGAAAACTGTAAAGTGAAGGAGGGGGTTCATATGCAACATATGTTGTATCAGGTCCGAGCATGTAGAGCATACGAAAAGGAGGGAGAGGAAGAAGACATATGGATGCTTGTTCAGACAATTTATCCTTCACCACCTAGGACTTCGTTGTTCACGGTGGTGCCAATTGGAGTGAAGGCGCTCTTGAGCTTGGAGGTGCTTAGGTTTCTAAATGAAAAGAGGAAGGGGGAGTTCGAACTCGTGAAGACAGATGAATGGGTTTCATTTTTTTGCATTCGGTTGAACTGGACGGAATCGATTGACAGACCTCCAAACTTGACCATTACACATTCAACGCTGAATTTGATGTGGCCAAACAAGATCGGTGATAAGTTTGCATTTTGATGCCTTAAGGGCATCATTTAAGGGGTATTTTCGACCTTAGAATAGTCAAGATGTGCCATTTTCCCAATTAAATGCAATGTTGTGGCCTCTAAGGGTCTCTATGCAAATTCTGGGAAAACTGAAAAGTTTTCATGGATGAAATACTGACATTGGGAAACTGGTGTGAAGTCCAGTTGAGAGAGCGGGTGTTTTTATGAAAAACTGAAAGCAAGAGGGCGCCTCCTAGCTGCTAAACCCAGTTTGGTGCCCCTCCTACTATATTAGCATGCTCCCCACGCCTTAGCAAACCCTAGGGCGCCTTTTAACCAATTCTTTTCACTCTTAGCAAACCCTAGGGCACTCTCTTTTTAGCATTCTAACCATAGGAGCCACTTAGCTTGTAATCTTCACCATTCAGCCATTACCCATTAAATCTCAGCCTTACATAATATTGGGTGCCTTCTCATTTTCTTCTCAGCCTTAGGGTCACCCTAGAACCATCCTAACCCTTCATTCTAAACCCTAGGGTGCCCATATTTTTGCTAAAACCCAGTTGCCATCCCCCTCTTTCTCTCTAATTCCAGTTATATCCACCATTCTCCATAAAAAGAACCCTAGGGGCCCTAGAGAAGGGGTTAGTCAATTCACCCAGTTAACAAGGCTAAGGTTTCTTGAGGAGTTCAAGGGTTGTAGAAGGAGAAGATGCTTTGTTCTTGTCAGGAGGGGTTCCTGCAAACTGTTCAACCATTCTACAACTACTGCCACTAGATTTAATCAACCATTATTTTCTTTTCTTTATTTTTATTTCTGCAATCTTTTAAATTTAATTCTTGTTCGTTTCTCTGTTTTGCATATCTGAATTCATTCGATTCAAGGCTAAGGTGTCTCGAGGGATTCGAGGGTTGTAGAAAAGACGGACGCCCAGTTCTTGTCAGGAGGGGCTTCTGCAAGTTGTCTGGCCGATCTGCAGCTACCCCCACTGGATCTAGATTCTAGATTATTTTATTTATTTATTTATTTTATTTTCTTTGTTGATTCCAATACTTTATTAAATTCTGATTTTTATTTATTGTCTTGTTTAAATTCGAAACATTTAATTTCAGCAATAATATATTTTATTTTCGTATTTTCTGCCATTCCCGATTGCATTCTCTTGCCCGAACCTAAGTATATATTAATTTTTCACTTGCTTTCTTGTGGATACGACTTGTTCTCACCCATTTACTATGTTAGTAGTTGTTTGAGAAACGATAAAAACTATAAATGTTTAAACTTGTGTTTCAGGGTGTTTAACAATGCGCTTCCGGACACACCAAGTTTTTGATGTTGTTGTCGTGGAAGCAATGGAGAAAATTTTTTATTTGCTTTATTCGAATTTATTTCATCACTTTTTTATTTTCGTTTGATTACTTGATCTATTATCTTATTTTAATTCTTGTTTCTCTTTCATTCTGCAGGACGGAATAGTGAAAGGTGGGGTACCGGAGCATTGCGGGACTATGGGACGGAAGGGAAGAGAAGATAAGAGAAATTGGATTGCGTTTTAGGTGTAGTCGTTCCATTTTACTTTTTATTTTTTTATTTTTCTTTTCGAACTCTTTTTTTCAGTTGAATAGTGATTTTTGAATCTTTAGTTATTTTTTCCTAGATCCGGTTTATTTTTTTTAGTATTATTATTTTTTTCTCTTTCGTTTTGTTTATAGATCCATTTTTCTTTCTTTATTTTAATTTCTTGTTTGAATTTCTATCTTATTAGGTTTGTGTTTTTCTTTTATTTAAATTTTTTATCATTTATTTTATTTATTGCCGCATAATTTTCTTTTGCTTATTTTATTTTCGGTTTAATTTTTAGAATAGCAATTTTCTTGTTAGAATTTATTTTGGTAGTTGTTAATCTTTTTAGCATAATTAATTCTTTTATTTTATGTTTGTTATAATTATTTGTTGCCTTATTTAATTCTTTCATTTTAGTTATTTAATTGAATAATTAATCGTTAAATAGTAAATTGTTTAAATTTTTGAATTTGAGTTTAAATTTCAAATTTGAATTTAAATTTAAATTTTGAATTTGAATTTAAATTTTAATTTTAATTTGAATCTAAATTTGAATTTGAAATTTTGAAATTTAAATTTAAAATTTCGAATTTCAAAAAAAATAAAAAAATCAAAACAATATAAAAAAAAGTAATTAATATTTTAAAAGTTTTGCATTTGCATTCCAACATCTAGGATTTGATATGTTTTAGAGCATGCATCATAAAGGATTATTTAATTGCTAAAATTATTTTGTTAGTTGTGAATGTGCTAGGTTTGTTTTTATTTTAATTCCTTCTTGTGCTTAGTTTATTTTATTCTTTTATGTTATATTACTGAATTGCATTTTAGAAATAATTGTGCATGCACTGTAATTAGTTGCATTTGCTTTGTTTATTTTGTTTCTTTCCGTTAATCCATTCTAAGGGCATCTAACTTAAATAAGATAAGGTGGGGATTTCATCACCCTTCCTTGGCCCAAAAATCACCACCCTTCACGTGCGGTTCACCCTAACCCTAATTTAAAATTTGGATAGCAGGATCCTTTAAGGAGCCTCACATTTAGTTCAAAGGTGTGTTGAATTTTAAGGAAACTTGTGATTACTTCCTATAACCGACGGTTGGTGTCTAAGGAAAGTGGTTAAATGGCTATGCCAAAGCAGGTTTTGTGGTTACTTAATTAGGTCCTTGCAAGAGCAAGGGGAGCCTCCCACATCCCCACCACTTATTTGTCTAACCAAAGGATGTGGTGTAATTCCAAGTGAACCTAAGAGGATTCACATTGGTTGAAGCACTAGTTTAGGAAACCCTAGGTCAGCCCCTAAGTCGTGTGGTTGATTTGCTTGCATTTTTTAAAAATTTAAAAATTTTAATTTGAATTTAAATTTTAAAATCTGAATTTGAATTTAAATTTCAAATTTCAAAAAAAAATTTAAAAATTCAAATTTGAATTTAAATTTCAAACTTTAAATAAAAAATTCAAAAAAAAAATAAAAAGAATTGAGTTTAAATTGCAGAATTTAAATTTGAAAGTAATATTCAAAATTTAAATTTCAAATTTCAAAAAAAGAGGGTTAAAACAAAATGAATTCAATGGTTGCAGTTTGTGGAATGAGAAACTACTTCCAACCTGAGCCACAGATAGATTGGAACCATGTGTCTCGACAACTAGACAGGATTAATGGGATGACCCACAGAATTGACCAAGTCCTTGCATATTGTCAACAAAGTGGCCCATACCCAACCTTGTCAGCCTATCCATCATGTTCCATCTGTGCAAGCCTGGCCCATCATGTTAGCTAGTGCCCTACGGCAGGCCCATGTCAACCAGTCAATCCAAACCAAGTACATGCGGCCAACAGATTTTTCCAACCCAATGCTAACCCATTATTTAGTCTATATAACCTTGGGTGGGAAAATCAACCCAACTTCACTTATAAGGCCCAAGCCCAAGAAACCCCCTACCAGATGTGCACTCTTAATGCTCTGAAGGCCAGATCCACTAGGACTACAATGATTACCCTGGGACTCAACCATCTCAACCATGTCAAACCTACACATAGTCCTAGCAGTACCATTCATCTAACTCCATGGCCCAACAATTTCAGAGGCCACAAGGGCAGATCCAATTCTAGCAGATGCATCCTAGGAACCAACCGGCCGAACCGTATCAAACTTACCCTCAACCTCTTCAGACCCGTACAGTAGATGACCAATTCATGCAGCTTCAGCAATTTATCCTAAATCAACAGCAGTCCATCGATAGAATAGAAAGCCTAATAGGACGGCTAGCCGAAGCCAAGGCGAGGAGAGAAGTAGGGAAAATACCGAGTCAACTGGTTGCGACTCCTAGAAATCATCCACCGAATTTTCCTCCACAACAAATTCAACCACCTCCTAAGAACCCTCAGCCTGAAAATGTCAAAGCTGTTACAACCTTAAGGAGTGGGAGGATGTTAGAGAACCCGTGTGAGAAAAAGAGAGTCAATGAAAAAGAAAAGGAGCAAGAAGACCCTAAGTTAGGGGGAGAAGAAGAAGGAAATGAAACTTTAGAAGAAGAACCTTTAGTGAACCAACCCATAGTTCCTTTTCCAACTGCACTCACAATCGACCCGATGCGAAAGAAGAAAGAGACTCACAACGAGGAAAGCGGGGAAGTCCATATTAACTTCCCTCTCCTCAATGCGATCCAACATGTCCCGGCCTATGCCAAGTTTTTAAAAGAGCTGTGTACTCAAATGATGGAGCCACGATCGGCCACACAAAGAATAATGCTCTCAGCAAATGTTAGTGCATCTCTCCTAAACCACTTTCCCCAAAAAATGAAAGACCTTAGTGCTCCTCTCATAAGTTGTGTCATCTCAAGAATCACCTTTGATCGGGCCTTACTGGATCTAGAGGTCAGTATAAATATGCTTTTGTCCATTGATGACAGGTTCAGGATCAGCAAGTTAGACCTACTCCGGTAATTCTGCAACTCGCTGATTGGTCAGTCAAGACTCCTCGAAGTGTTTTTGAGGACGTCATTGTCATGGTAGAGGGTTGTCACTTCTCAGTGGATTTTATCATCCCAGACATGACCCCAACTAAGGAACTGAACCACATCCCGATAATCTTAAGATATTCGCTTCTAGCAAAGCCAATGCAAACACTAACTATAAATCGAGAGAAATGGACATTTCATTTGGGGAGCAGAAAGTCCGGTTAAACATTTTTAGTGCCTCTAAGTATCCAAACATAGGGAAACATAAGTGCAAAGCAGATATAGTGGATGATCTTTTAGATGCCCTGCCTACCCCTTGGTTAGCCCAATTTGAACCATGTCTGTCAGAAGATGAAAGTGAGTCGGAGAGTTTACATGAAGAAAGTGCGTGAATGTGTCCGACTGAAGATGTTAAACTTAGTGTTGGTTGAGAAGCAACCCAACATAATTTTCAGTTACTTTTAGGATTAGTGTTTTTCTTTTCATGATTCGAGACAGGTAGCAGACCTTGAACCCCTCAGGAAAACCCTATTCATTGTTCCCTTTGGCTCAAGTCCTTTTTGCATCATTCTAGTCATGCCATTAGGGACAATGGCATTTAAGTTGGAGGGTGAGGAAAGAGAGAAAAATTTGAAAAGAAAAAAAAAATGAGAAGCTAAGCCTTTAAATATGTAGAATTGAAATTTCACAAAAAAATTTAATTTTTTTTTCCATTAAAAGAGACTCCCAAACAGAAAAAGTTGAGGAAACTGATAAAAGAATATTGAATTTTGTAGAAATTGGTAGCAAGTGATAGGAGTCAAAATTGGTCTTATTTGACTATTGTCGAAATCGTTTAGAAATTGGAAAATACTCCCAAGTTTGCCCCTGCCAAGATAAGAAGAGAAAGATGGAGAAATTAGACAAAAATTCTTCAAATTGTTAGAAACAATGGACTACCCTGAACACAGTATTGCAAAAAAAAAAAAAAAGAGAATAAAAGGTCAATGGACACCCTAGACTTAGTAACTAAGTCTCTTCACCTAAGTCAAGTGGTGAGATTCACATCAAACAAAAAAGGAAATGCCAAAGACAATCACCTAATACATAGTAATCGGGTCTCTTCACCTAAGGCAAGTGTCAAAATTCACATAAAACGGTGGAACGTAACAAAAAATAAGTATGCATATCAAGTTCAGGGGTAGAAATCTGATGTTAGAATTGATAAGAAGAATACATGTCTGATTTTATAAATCTTTCTCAGCTTATCAAGACAGCCTGCAAATGGAAGGGTAAATAAGATTTTTAAGCCAAGTTTTTGTAATATTTAAAATAAGACAGTTTTACCCCTTAATCCCAATACCGATCTATACAGAGTTAGAGAATTCTGGAACTAGGGTGCTTGACTAATTCTGTTAGGGATGATCTTGAGATAGGAAGGATCTCTATGATTAGTGTAATTTTAAGGCTGCACTGCTAAGGGACTACCAATGGTTAAGTTGGGAGGTGTGATAAATTTGCATTTTAATGCCTTAAGGGCATCATTTTAGGGGTATTTTCGGCCTTAGAATAGTCAAGATGTGCCATTTTCCCAATTAAATGCAATGTTGTGGCCTTTAAGGGTCTTTATGCAAATTTTGGGGAAAACTGAAAAATTTTCATGGCTGAAATGCAGATTTTGTGAAGATGATGTGAAGTTCAGCTGAGAGAGGGGGTGTTTTTGAGAAAAACTGAAAGTAGGAAGGCGCTTCCTAGCTGCTAAACCCAGTTTGGCGCCCCTCCTACTGTATTAGCATGCCCCCCATGCCTTAGAAAACCATAGGGCGCCTTTTAACCCATTCTTTTCACTCTTAACAAACCCTAGTCGCCCCAAATTGTTAAATCCTTACCTTCCATCCCTTCTAATCTCTACCATCCATTCTAGGGCACTATCTTTTTAGCAATCTAACCCTATGAGTCACCTAACTTCTAATCTTCACCATTCAACCTTTACCCATTAAATCTCAACCTTACATAATATTGGGTGTCTTCTTCTTTTCTTCTCAGCCTTAAGATCACTATCCTAGAACCATCCTAACCCTTCATTCTAAACCCTAGGACACCCATATTTTTGCTAAAACCCAGCAACCGCCCCCCTCTTTCTCTCTAATTCCAGTTATATCTGCCCTTCTCTATGAAAAGGACCCTAGGGGCCCTGGAGAAGGGGTTGGTCAATTCACTCAGTTAATAAGGCTATGGTTTCTTGAGGAGTTCAAGGGTTGTAGAAGGGGAGGACGCCCAGTTCTTGTCAGGAGGGGTTTCTGCAAGTTGTTCAACCATTCTACAACTACCACCACTAGATCTGATCAACCATTCTTTTCGTTTCTTTATTTTTCTTTCTGTTATTTTTATTTCTGCAATCTATTAAATTTAATTCTTGTTCGTTTCTCTGTTTTGCATATCTGAATTCGTTTAATTAAAGGCTAAGGTGTCTCGAGGGGTTCGAGGGTTGTAGAAAGGACGGACGCCCGGTTCTTATCAAGAGGGGTTTCTGCAAGCTATCTGGCTGATATGCAGCTAACGCCACCAGATCCGGATTCTGGATCATTTTTTATTTATTTCTTTTATTTCCTTTGTTGATTCCAATACTTTATTAAATTCTGATTTTTATTTATTGTCTTGTTTAAATTCAAAACATTTAATTTCCGCAATAATAGATTTTATTTTCATATTTTCTGTCATTCCCGATTGCATTCTCTTGTTCGGACCTAAGTATATATTAATTTTTCACTTGCTTCCCTGTGGATACGACCTGTTCTCACCCATTTACTACGTTAGTAGTTGTTTGAGAAGCGGTAAAATTATAAATGTTTAAACTGGTGTTTCAGGGTGTTTAACGATGCGCTTCCGAACACACCAATTGGCAGGTGCACTTGACCAGTGCACCCACGGATGCACATAACATAGAGTCTCAATTGAAGGTGAGCTATTAATTCTCGTCTCTCTCCGCCCGTCTTTGTTCCTTCTTGAGACGAATCCTCTCTGTATTATTAGAGGTTGTCGTTTTCTAAACTTCATAGGGCTTCAAATGTATTCAACGTTAGGAGATTGATTGAGATCCAATGCTATCATGGACTCACCTTCAAAAAGGGTTGACTTGCAGAGGGCAGCACACCAGGAAAACTCGTGGGACGTTGAAGGTTAAGAGGGTTCCTGTAGCAGGAAAGCATGAAAGCAAAAAACCACATTTTGCCAATGAATTTGGTCCCAACAAAACATTTTTGGCATGACATTTTAGGTGGGAACAGGTTCTTTTGGAGCGGGAACGCACGATGCGTTCCCGGTTTTTTTTTTGGAGTGACTTGAATAGTGATCACATCTCCTATCCACAGGGGGCCGCCCCACAACGCCCCACGGCACATCCCCACCGTGTATTGGGAACATCTCCCAATGATAGTACCAGTCCCAATGATGTCATCATCAGGAGATGTTCCCAATACACGATCGGGATGTGTTGTGGGGTGGAGATGTGAACTCACCAAGATGTCACTTTGCAGGAAGGACAAATTTGGGAACACACGGTTCCTAGTTCCCACGACATCGTTGTTGTGAATATGTGTGCTAGTTCCTCATGTGGGTTAATTCCTACAACCAAAGGACTTCCAACCTCTTATATAGCTTTGACCAAGCTGCATGGGTTGTTCTTGCAATCAATCCTTCACGTTTTTCCACCGCGCAACTAAGAGTCCATTACTCCTTGCAATTGGTCCTTTGCTCTGTAATTTCTTTTTGCTTTCAACAACCTAGACTAATCTCAAGATTCAATAGCATACCCAAATTCTATTTCTGTTTCTTTAGGATAGAAACTTGCTCTTGAGGCTGCGTTTGGAAACAATGCAAATGACATTTATGCATTGACATTTGCACTTTGGTTCACTTTTGCCTGTGTTTGGCAATATTACATTTATGCATTGAAAAATGGCAGACCAATGCATGTTTACATTGATAATAAGATGTAAAAGTACATCAATAAAAACAAAGTAAATTTGCATTCAAGTAGGATTTTGATAAAATAAAGCATATGCTTTATTGGAATTCATGTTTGCATCCATTGTAGCTAAAAGTCTGTTTGGTAAGGAGATAAATTTGTCAATGCAAAGCTAACCCAATTTTGCAATTTATATGAACCGTTTTACACTCTACATATTTGCATCATTTCCAAACGCAGCCTAAGGAACAAATTGCCAAACACTAATGTTATTCCCCAGGAACCAGAAGTTCCATTCTTGTTTTGAAACAACAATTTCTCCCAGGAACGATGCCAAACGGAACTGAAGCTGTTTTCTTTGGACCCTCAACTCAAATTAGGTTATCGAGGATTGGTTTACTTGGTTATCAAGGATTGGTTTATTGGAGACTTGGAAACCTACCTCCAGAGACATGCTAGAGACCTGGAGACCTTACCTCTAGAGACCCATTGGAACCTGGAGACCTACCTCCAAAGACCTACTAGAGACCTGGAACCTACCTCCAGAGACCTACTAGAGACCTAAAGACCTACCTCTAGAGGGAGACCTAGAGACCTACCTTCGCCAACCTGGAGACATACCTTCGGAGACCTATTGGAGACTTGATGACCTACCTTTGGAGACCTACTAGAGACATGGCGATCTACCTCCGTCGACCTGGTGACCTATCTCCAAAGACACATGGCATCCGAGTGACACCTCGACATTGAGTAAGCAGATCACCCCAGTAGGTCGGCTAGTAGCACCTCGCCTATGGTCGACCTAAAGTACCTCGGCCTGGCCGACCTAAAGGACCTCCGCTTAAGGAGCGACCTCTGGTGAGGGCAGATTTGGTCCTCCAGTCACGTCATGACACATGGCATCTTGGAACAGCTGGATGACACATGGACACCACCTAAGTGATGATTTGGAGTTCCAGATCGCAGTTCGTCTTCTCTCCTAGCGACTTCGACCACAACTTAGGTCGGCTAGGAACACCTCGTCATTGGCCGATGTGACCTCGATGTGAGGAGCGACCTCCCTCGAGGGCTTGCCGACCTAACTGAGGTCCATGAGGTGACTTGCGAGTTGCGCTTGCCGACAAATTTAGTATGCATATCCCGACACTCCCAAGTTTCTCGAAAGTTGGCCCACGTACCGAGTGTTCCAGAGGATGGTCAACGTGCGTGGCAGTTACCTCTGAAAATTTCGGACAGGTTAGGCGACCTCCCGAAAATCTCGGATGTAGCACATGAAGCCCACACCAAACAAAGCCTATATAAAGGCACCAACCCCAATGACATAGAGAGGTACGCGCGATTTCACTAGCTTAGTTACACTCATGTATTCAACTCACAATCATAATATAGTACTAACTTAAGCATCAGAGTGCCCACCCCAGGTAAAGCAACCCAGGCACTCTGACATTGATTCCTTATAGGCTTCTCTAAAGAGCTACCCAGCTCGACAATCAACCTAGCTCGGCACCTGATCTACCCCCCAACTTGGCCTAGTCAGCTCGGCATCCAAGTCTTCATCCGGCAAAAATCCTCCACTCTGGCTTCTAAGTCATCAGCCACCAATAAGTAGCCAAATGACTAGAGAGCAGTTAGATTGCACACCACTAATCAGCATCCGAGTCACCAGCCAGCTGGGGGCTACCAAAAACCAGCATCATCAATTGGCACTGTCTGTGGGAAACGCTACAAGAAGCTAAGTTCTCGCCTTCTAAAAGGATAAGTCCTCATCTTCTAGAAAGCTAAAGATCTCACCTATTAAAAATTTAAGTTTTCACTCTCTAATTTCAATTTTTTTTTGAACTCAAAGGCATTTTTGAGCAGCACCAACATCTAGAACGAATATCAATTACTGGGGGGTAAAGACATCCGTGATGAACCTTGAGGACTCCCCTGTGACAATCAGACAAGTTCAGGCCGAACTCAACATTCCTAGTGCCTCAGATAGATACCCCACTACCGCATGTGAAGCCCTCTCCCACGGTAGAGCCATCAGCGGTTCCCGCCGGGATTGAAGCTCAATGGGAGAAGCTCGATGTAGACAGCAGCAGAACGATCTCAACTCATCCTCAACAGCAGTCAGCCAGAGCGAGGCCTCACCAGCCCCATGTCGGGAGGTCGCCTCTACAAGCCGAGTCCTTCGTAGCTCCCGTAGTAGTCGATAGCTAGTGGACTGCATGGACGACCTTGCAGGTCAAGCCCTCCAAGGCTCCAACGCAAGCTGGTGACCTAGAGTCGGTAGTGCTGCTCCCGCAGGTCGAGCTCCCAGTGGCCTCTTGTAGAAATGGATGACCGGCGTCACAACGAGGCTGATGTAGTGCAGCCATGGCCCCGAGTTGCCAACTCACACCCACAACAACATTATGTATCGGCCTTCGCAGAGGGGCAGAACGCGTACACAACAGTCTCATAAGCACATGCCCAGAAAGATAATCCAATGGGATGACGTAGTAGCAGTCATATGAGAAGTTACTACAGAATAACCACCCACTTAGGCGGAAAGGTCAGGTTGCATGTCGGCTAAATAATGTTAAGGAGAGTAGACCATGAGTCGCTCCCAGAGCCTAAGGGCTGAGATGCTAAGCTGATAAAAGACCTTGGCACCACATGAGACCCAGTTGCCTCTTCGGTGTGGGCAAGGATAAGGAGAGTGGACCACGACTCACTCCCAGAGCCTAAGGGCTAAGGTACCGAGCTGATAAAAGGCCTCAGCACCACATAAGACCCAACCGCCTCTTTTGCATGGGCAAAATAAAAAGCAGTTCGCATTCAACACGAGAAAGAGAACAAAGGAAAGACTAGTTCGCCCTCAGCACCATGATGGATGCAAACTTGGTCGATCTCTTCACTTCAGTTTCAGGCTCCGCGTCGAACTCACAGGCTACTCTTTTGAGAACCAGTTCGAGTGACACTACGTCATAGTCTACCTAGGTGGAGCGACCTAATAAAGTAGTCACGCGGTTAGAAACCCTTCTTGAGGACGGCATGAGGAGCTCCGCTCTTGAGGTAATAGGTCGGATTGCAGAACCCCTTGATGGTTGCATCCCTAATAAGGTAAATGTCCTTGGGATACCTGCTTCACCTCTCTTCGAGCGGATGCGTCTGCTCTCATAACTCGAAAATCAAGGCGGCGAGGTCTTGTGTAAGGCTACAAACACTTGAACTCTTCCGACCTGAGAAGCAAATTGGATTGATGCATACGACTATGAGCTCATCAAATAGTCATTCTGGCCAAAAGAAATGATCTACTCCTTTCACCGAGCTGCCCTCAGCTCGGGAATAGGGGGCAATTGATGAGGGCAGATTTGGCCCTCTAGTCACGTCGTGACACATGGCATCTTGGAACAGTTGGATGACACATGAACACCACCTAAGCGATGATTTAGAGTCCCAGATCGCGGTTCGTCTTTGCTCTGACCTAGCAACTTCGACCACAACTGAGGTCGGCTAAGAGCACCTTGTCTAGGGCCGACTTGTAGCACCTCGTCACTGGCCAATGTGACCTCGACATGAGGAACGGCCTCCCTCGAGGGCTTGCTAACCTGACTGAGGTCCAAGAGGTGACTTGCGAGTTGTGCTCGCCAACAAATTCGGTATGCATATCCTGACACTCCCAAGTTTCTCGAAAGTTGCCCCACGTACCGAGTGTTCCGAAGGATGGTCAATGTGCGTAGCGGTTACCTCTGGGGATCTTGGACAGGTTAGGCGACCTCCCAGAAATCTTGGATGCAATACATGAAGCCCATGCTAAACAAAGCCTATATAAAGGCACCAACCCCAATGACACAGAGAGGTACATGCGATTACTTGCTCACTAACTTAGTTACACTCAAGTATTCAACTCGTAACCATAATATAGTACTAACTTAAGCATCGGAGTGCCCAACCCGGGCACTCTGACATTGATTCCTTACAGGTTTCTCTGAAGAGCTACCCAGCTCGGCACCCGATCTACCCCCCAACTTGGCCTAGTCAGCTCGACATCCATGTCTTCATCCGACAAAAATCCTTCACTTTGGCCTTTGAGTCATCAGCCACCAAGAAGTAGCCAGACGACTAGAGAACAGTCGGATTGCACACTACTAATCAGTATCCGAATCACCAGCCGGGGGCTGCCAAAATCAGCATCATCAACCTCCTTTGAAGATCGACCGAGCTAAGTAGGGTATAAGTGATGACCGTCTATGGGAACAGTCAGATCGCGCGACATCAATTGGCACTGTCTATGAAAAACCAATACAAAAGCTAAGTTCTCACCCATTCTCTGAGCTTCAAGTAATGCCATCCTCTAACAAACAACAACAATGCTTAGATCAAAGGAACCCCCTATGGGGCAGAATCAAAATGATTAGCCTAGACAAGTTCTCCCAGTTAGGTGGGTAAATAACTTTCCCACCTAAGGGAAAAGTTGCCAACACTTGAATGGGACAAAATATGTCCATCTTAATAATGAATTTTTATGGCTAAAATGGTCATTACCTTATTTACATGAGAAATAAAAGAAAATGGGTAAATGCACTTACCCGGATAAGTGTTTCCCAAGAAAAACTTATCCAAGTAAATGTATTTACATGGACAAGTAACTTACTAAAAAATGAACGAGGCCTAAGTGTTTGTTTTTGTTACTACCACTTTTTCTAGAGCTATTCTTTTTGCAAGTTCTTGGGGGTTTAGATGTCAAAATAATGTTTTTGGGTCAGTTTTTCGAATTAATTTTGACTTTTGAATTCTTTACATAATTATGCAGAAAAGGAAAAGTTTCTTTGTAGCGTGACCATTGCCTTTTATCATATTTGGAGGATTAGAAATGATTTGATTTTTCTTCTTTTTTCTGGTAAGAGATATAATTTTTCTTATTGCCAAAAGGTCTTTGAATTGGGTATTGCATCGTATGTAGAGCTTTTGAGAAAAAAACAAGAATAGTATGACTGATTTTGTGGCAGACAATCATTTATCAAGGGTGTATGAAAGCATTTCTTGGTCATATTTATCCTTTTTGGACAATATTAAGTATTTAGCAACTAAATTTAACACTATCAAGTTTAGTCATGTATATAGACAGTTTAACCAAACTGCTCGTAAAGTAACTCAGCATGCAAAATTTGTGGGAGGTATAGTCCAACATCATAGTTAGATGTTTGTACTACCAGTGTTTGATCCAGCCAGTTTAACCATTGACCCATTTGATTTGGTCATCGGGTTGATTGGGGTGATTTTTTGTTTTGTAAATTTAGGTAACTTTTCGAGATTTATGCATTTCAAGCGCCTTGCCCCATTATTTTTGTAGAAAAAAAAATCTTTTTTGGCCTCAAATCGCAATTTTTAATATTTTTATAAATAAAAAATAAAAACTGAATTAAAAATTAAAAATTAAATATAAAATAATGCATATATCATATCTAAAACATAATTATACATTGTTTATTGATAAAATATGTATTTATACACACACATGTATATATAAATGCTGATGTGGCACGATCTGACCCATTCAACATAGAGGCAAAAATGGTTCAGCCTCCAGGTCAGTTTTTAAAACACCGTGTACTTAGTTAACACTTTTGTTTATTTAGTCTTAAAAAAAAAAAAACTAATCTTTTATTCATTATTACCTACAATTTATGTTATCATATTTTTTAGTAATAATTTTATCATATGCATTTCCTGCCATAAGGGGTATTCTATTTCATGGTTTGTTTATTAATCAAACTAACAATTTTGTATTTTTAATCATTTATAAAAAATGTTAACTTATTTGTTCTTTGCTCATTCTTATGCTCCCATGTCTTCCCAATTTGCTACTAATATCTTTTTTTTTTTAATAACAAATTTGCTACTAATATATGCAGCTATTGTCAAAGTTCCTTGCATGTGCTCTGTCCTTTCAATATAGATAAGGTTGTTCCAGTGGCATAAAGAAACTAGAGTTCTTCCAGGGTAGAAATATATGGTGCATGAAAAGAATTATTTTTGTTATTAATCTTTTATAGGCTATTGTTATGATATCTCCCATGGTTTGATGGAAAATGTAAATGTTATGGCTTAAAAGATTGACTTAGCAATTAAACACAGTCTACAGCACAATTCCTACAAGTGAGACATAAGAAACACATAGTGTTTGAGGAAGGCGCCAACTGCCTCAGTTGGTAAGGTCTCTGGCTGGTTGTAGTGGAAACTTGTGACCAGTTCCCACTTTCACCCAGGTTAGGGGGCAATGGCCAATGCTTATGGAGGATGGGCAAGAACCAAGTTTAACTTACATTTGTATGAAAAGTACATATGGACCTATTATAATTTATAAATTTATATTATAATTCATGATAATTTGTATAAAATGTTTAGGTGTAAACCCAAAATATACATAAATACACAAATACAAATCAATGTGCATAATGCATCCAAGATTAAATAATATTTTATACATGTGATTGGTGAACCTATTGCAAATTAGTAGTGTATAAATATTGAATAACTAAATTTATAATTTCTACATTGGATCCAGAAAGCATAAAGGCATAAACCAAGTAAACATAGTATTTAAGATATTCGTTTCTTAAATATGTTTACAGGTATTAATATATAATTTTTGTATTATATTTTAATCAAATTTAAAAACATACAAGTTTTATATGTAGTTAAATCCATTCAATCTGTATCTGCCAGGTATTTATGTATGACAACTCTAAGTCTAAAGGCTTTGAGCGAAAGAAAAAGTCTAAAGGCTAAGATTTGTTGGTTTAACATAATTATAGTACTCATAGAGGTTTATAACTTTTCCCAACCTGGTCCAACCCATACTTTCAAGTTAGGTTGGATTTGGTTAGGGTTGACTGAATGTGGTGAGGTTATGTTAGTGTAGGTGCTTCAACACCTCAGGGTGGGATTAAATTGACCTCAACGCTGACAGTCTGACCAAATCCGGCTCAACTTTTACCCTATGTTCAATCAATACTAAAGGATAAAGGTGGAATATAGCCGACATATTGGGTTTCAATAAGTGTACAATGCCCTTGTATCAAAACTCAAAATCCAATGAATCTGGATCTGCTGTTAACAGGACTCTGCACATTGCTGTTAACATTATATGGTGCCACCATCTGTCCCTAACACAAGGGACATTTCACATGTGAGGAACCAACAGCACTGTTTTTCATGAATGCTTCTCAGATCTAGACATGTATGCCCTCGTGTTAGGGAAAAATGGCAGCACCATATAATGTTAAATATTGAATCCATACTGACAATGTTAATTTCAGTAAGCTTCCCACTCGATCTGTTTAGGGAACCTTTTTTTCCCTCTTAATTCCTCAAACTGAATGAATATGAAACTTTGTTGAACAGATTAAAGCGGTAACTTGAACCATTTATTCTACCCATGTAACCAATCTCAAATGATTAAGATGATCCAATGGAAATTAGATTCAAAAGTGTCCAAATGAAGAAACATTTTAGGAAAGAACTTGACTCTTTCTCCGTTGGCATTTTTTATATAGCATGAAGAGTACAGAGAAAGGTTTCCAAAAGCACCCACTAAGTAACATTAAATACTAGATAATCTTCCTCTAAACCTAGCAAACCTCCTATGCTGAAGATGTTCCTCCACTTTTTTTTTTCCTTTCCTTACCACTGCAGTGACTTAGATACTGCAATAACAGAACCTTTTTGGCTTGTAGCAGATGAGACTGGTACTACAGTCCCAGTCTTGTTGTTTGATGCCTGTCGTTTGGTTGATCCCATTGCTCGGAATATATTGACACATATTGAATTGCCTATTCCATGGCAGAACTCAAAGCTGCAGGCATCACCTTCAAGTAAACGATTTGCTTTAGAAAATTCACCCCACCCATCTGACAGAACAACACGACCATCTCTCCTGAAACAGACTTTCACTGGCCATGGCCTCCCTTGAGGATCCCAAAGCAGAACCATTTTCACCTTGCTTGCAAGGCAAAACTGTCTTGCCACAGCACTTGGAATCGTCTATCATCCAATACAAAAGCAAAAAAAGTGAGAAAAAACATACTGAAAGCAGGATTTTTATTTGTCAACAATGAGTGGGTGAATTGGACCCATTTCCTTATTTATGGAACACCTTCCCAACCCCATTTGATTAGAGCCAGGGCCTTGTTTGTTGTCCCAAGCCCTTATCTATGGGTGATCAGGTTGTAGGCTTGTAGCCATTGACATACCTGATACCTCTTCTGGTTGATCTAGAGGATTCAGGTATAGATTTTAATGAATTTTCTGTCTTTTGTTATAACTTCTCTGGAAAAATAAAAATATAGAACAGAGTAGTTCTACAATTATGCTTGTATCTAAAAATAAATATACTTCAAATTTGCAAAGTCAAAATCAGGAATTTGTAGCATCTTCGAATATGAAATGCTTCCCTTCTTCCAAATCGTTTTTCCTTATTTCATTTTTTAAACAAGGGATTGGCTCATTAGGCTGAACATTCAAATGAATCTGGATATTAATTAGGATAAGAAACTGACCATGTAATATCTTCTAGAGTTTCTCCAAACTCCAATAAAATATGGAAACTCTGTTTTGTATGAACAGGCAGCTTCAAACCCTCCATTTCTTCCATTCTTGATAATAGGCTTTCTGTTTGGCTTGACACATCCACCTTCAAATATGATGCAAAGTCATATTTTACTAAAAAGAACTAAACTTTTACCGTAAAAGAAGTACCTGTTTCCTTGGTGACTTTGGGCATCATTTTGCCTTGCTTTCCATTCGTTGGGTGGGAAACACTTGTGCTCTGAATCTGGGCTACAGGTGGTAAAGGCATTTGTTTCTCACAAGCACTTCGGTCGTATATCTTAACACTGAACTTTGAATTGCCATGGTAGCTGAAAACTAAAAGGTCTCCAACCACCAAATCATGATGTTTCACAAAGCTCTGCCAACCCTTTTGGAAATAGAATCTTTTCTCAATCTTTTTCACAGTTACAGGCCAACATTTTCCGGTCGGACTTCTAATGATGGATCTTCTGGGCACTGATCTATTGAAATGCTTGATAAAAGGTGGTGGTATCTGCTACAAAATTAAAAGTCGTTCGGCCAAAAGAAGAAATGGTAAATCTAAGCGTAGAGTAGAATGAAGAACAAAGCAGCACCAGAAAGGGTAAAGGAACTAGACATGTTCAGATAAACTGGAGAATGGAGACTAAAGAACTTCTGCTTGATATTCTTACCAGCAATTTGGAGTAGTGAGAGGGGAGCAAGACCTTGAAAAAGGAAGGCCTCTTGCGTCGAGAACACTTTGTAGTATTACCCAGTTGGGTTGAGCACCGATACTTGGTCATCATCTCCGGCTTTAACAGGGTGGTTATTCTTCGAAGCACAGAGATCAGGGAAAGACTAGTTAACTAGTTAGAAAACCTCAGCCTCCTCCTCGTCCTCCTCCTCGTCCTCTATCATCTGAACTCTGAAGGGTGATTTGCTGTGACCGATGAGACTTAAACGCAGCATTTTTAGGCGACTTGAAGCTTACTCAGGAGCCCAAAGTCCAATGAAGCTTGATGCCTCAACGAACGAGGCAACGAGCCACATCTCTCTCCGTATCCGTATTTATATTAGGGATGCAAACACTTTCGCTGTGGCAGAGATTCTTTACCCATTAAAAAAAATGAATCCACTGCAATGGCTCAAGTGGTGTCCAAACTTTAAAATGCGATGATTCGAACTTTCAATATATAATAATTCAGTATCCAAATTTCAAAATATAACAATTCAGTATTTTTCATTAATGATATTTGAAAAGTCAAAAATTTCTTAAGAATGTCATCTACTTCTCTTTATCAATCATCCAAATATTAACAATAAAATGAATAGTCTCAAATTCTATATTCTTCTAATTCAATTTTTTGTCACATTTGGATGGTTGATAAAGAGAATTAGATGGCATTTGAAGGGCATTTTTGACTTTTCAAATGTCACTTAATGGCTGATTAATGGACTGGTTAACGACAAATACTGGATTGTCACATTTTGAAAGCTTGAGTATTGGATTGTCACATTTTAAAGTTCAAGGATCAAATTGTCACTCGAGCCAAAGTAGAAGGTACTGATCGGGAATTTTCCCCTTTATAACACACACACACACACACACACACACTCTCTCTCTCTCTAACATCATGGACGACATGGGATTTGGTCCTTACGAGGCCGTGCTAACATTGTTCGCACGGTAAAGTATTAATCCACAGTCGTAAAAGGTTGTGCGAATGGTGTGAGCACTGAAGCACCCAACTCGAGCTTGATTCAAGTTAAAGATTTGAGCTCGAATTCGGTTCGAGTCAAAAGCTCGTAAATTCAAATCGAACCCAACTCAAGCTCAAATGTGACTTAAATGTTTTATAAAAATAAAAAAAATTATATATATATATATATATAACTTTTTATTTGATATTTAAAAAACTAAGAATTATAATAGTTAATTATTATTATATATATAAGCAAAATTATTATATATATAGCAATACAATCCACATTACCTATCTTCCCCTTGCTCCATTACCCCCAACCCATTGGGTTCTCTCCCTTCCCATTGGGTTCTCTCCCCCCCACAACTCAAGTCTCTCACTTTCTATAACAACCTAACTTCTCTCCTTAATTAGCTCAATAGATGTTTTATCATCTCCATCACTTCTATCTCTAATTCCCCTCTATTCTCTTCACGTTCCCATAAAAATAGGATCATAATTTATTAAGATTTGGTTTTCCAAACAAACAATATTTATATATATAGACGTGATTTCAAACAAAGAGAGGGAAATAAGGGGAATTCAATGTTTCTTATATATTCATGGCATCTTCCATTATTGTTAAATAATCTATTCTTAAATAATAGTCTATTGTTAAATAATCCATTAGTTATGAAAATTATTAAAAATTTCTAAAAAAATATTCTACCAAAAATTATGAAATAATTATTTCATAAATAATCCATTATTTAACAAATGTTTAATAATTTAATAATCTATCAGAAATTAATAAACAATTCATTATTTAATGATTTTTGTTATTAATAAATGTTCAAAATTTCAATGTTTAGTGTAATTACATTAATCATTGTAATTTAATAAAATTTCATTAAATTTTACAATAATAATATATTGATAAAAGATATTACTAATTAGCATAATTTACTAATTTCTATAAAATTAATAATTATAGTTAATAATTATCAAATAATTTAGGGAAACTCTTTAACTAATAATCCATAATTATTTTTTAAACAAGTAATTAAAAATTAAGAAATTAATCTATGAAAAGATATTCTCAATTGGCAAATCAAGACCGTAATCAGTCCAATTCTTGATGTAAATTAAGAGAAATGAGAGAAAGAGTGTGGGTTAACTTGAGTTGTGGCCCCACTCAACTATTTATATTAAAATTAAAATATAAAACAATAATTACACTAATGCCCCTACTGCTTAGAAATAACTAATAGCATTAGTGGGGACCCCAATAAATAAAATAACTGACAACAATATATTAGCACTAATTATTGCTCTACATCTCTCCATTCTCCAGAACTATTTAAATAATAATCCATTATGATTATCCAACTAAATAATTATTAAAAATTTTAAAAAAATTAAATTAAGAAATTAATCTATAGAAATTGTTTCATAATTTTTTAAATAAAAATACATTATTATTATTTTAGTAAATAAATATTAAATAATTTAGGAAAATTATTAAGTCTATCCACACCGATCTAGACCACTTGATTGACTTCGATCATACCTAGTTTTACATTAATTAACAACAAATGGTTTACTTTTAATTAAAAATACTGTAATGTACTACAACTACATTACTTTACTATAATTACATTTACTTTGATTAATAGTAAATAATTTAGGCTTAAAAAGTAAATAATTTGCACTCATTTATTGTTATTGTAAATAATTAATTTACTATTCATTACTACTATCAATAGCTATTTCAATATTTTTTTTTGGAAATTATCAAAAAATATTATAATTTATTGTTATTTAATTTACTATTATTTAATTAGTTGTAGAAAATTATTAGAATTGTAGGGATGGCAATTTTCCCTATAAAACTAAGGCCTTACCTTACCCCGCCCCGAATATCGCATGTTTTCTCAAATCGATCTTAAACAAGGACAGAGCAGAGATGGGGTGGGGATAGGGAAATATTTTTGCCCCAAATAAGGGATGGGGTTTGCATATAATTCCCAAAACCAATGATAAATTTGTAAAGTATCCATAGATTTAATATTGATTTTTAAATGTCTCTAACTTTTCCTCAAGGATCCCATAATTTCATTTATAAAATACCCCGAAATTGTTATAATCCAAATCCTAAAATACCCCCAAATTCCCATAATCCTATTTATAAAATATCCACAAATTAGATTTTTTAAGTGGTTACCTCAGGGTGGGAAAAATTTGGGGATTCCTCATCACCGATGAGGAATGGGTGCCTCGCCCCAAACCCCCTCGCCGTTGGGGGTCGGGTCGGGGATGGAGTAGAGTGCCTTGACTTGCGGGGGTGAGGGACAAGGAAGGGTGCCCCATCCCGTGCATTGCACAAGCCCCCGCCATATATATATATATATCCTATTTAATTCTAATCTCTAATTCCCCTCTATTCTCTCCACTTTCCCATAAAAAGAGGGCCACAATTTATTAAGATTTAGTTTTCCAAATCAAACAATATTTATATCTATAGACATGATTTCAAGCAAAAGTGAGGGGACTAAGGGGAATTTGATGTTTCCTATATATTCATGGCATCTTCCATTATTCTTAAATAACAATCTATTGTTAAATAATCCATAAGTTATGAAAATTATTAAAAGTTTATAGAAAAATATTCTAATAAAAATGATGAGATAATTATTTCAGAAATAATTCATTATTTAACAAATATTAAATAATTTAATAATCTACCAAAAAGTAATAAACAATCCATTATTTAACCATTTTTTGTTATTAATAAATTTTCAAAATTGTAATATTTATTGCAATTTACACAATAATTGTAATTTAATAAATTTTCATTAAATTTTTACAATATTAATTTATTGATAAAATATATTACTAGTTAGCGTAATTTACTAGTTGAATAGTTTCTATAAATCAATAATTATAGTTAGCAATTATCAAATAATTTAGGGAATATCTTTAACTAATAATCCATAATTATTATTTTTAAATAAGAATTAAAAAATTAAGAAATTAATCTATCAAAATAAATATTTTCCAAAACTATTTAATTAATAATCCATAATTATTATTCAACTAAATAATTATTAAAAATTTTAGGAAATTAATCCATTAGAAATTGTTTCATAATTATTTAAATAACAATCCATTGTTGTTATTGTAAATAATTAATTTACTATACAGTACTACTAATCAATAGCAATTTCAATAATTTTTGGAAATTATCATAAAGTATTGTAATTTATTGTCAGCTAATTAGTTATAGAAAATTATTAGAAATGTAGGGATGACGATTTTCCTTGTAAAACTGGGGCCTTACCCTGCCTTGCCCTGAACGGGACAAGTTTTCTCAAATCATAAACGGGGACAAGGTAGAGACAGGGTGGGGATAAAGAAAATATTTTTTCCCCAAATTAAGAATGGGGTTTGCATATAATTCTCCAAACCTAATGGTAAATTAGTAAAATATCCATAGATATAATATTGATTATTAAAATATCTCTAAGTTTTCCTCATCCAGTGCATTAAACAAGCCCCACTAGTATATATATATAGATAGATAGATAGATAGATAGATAGATAGATAGATACACACACACACACACACTAAAATACAAGAGTGAAGAAATTTTCTCCTTTTTTTTATTTTTCTATTTTTTATTCTATGACATTTTTTAAACAACCAATGAGATGCTCTCCTTCCCCATAAAAACTAGACAATGACTCCCGTACTAAGTACGGGGTAATTAAATGTATGTATAATTTATTTTGAAGTTTACTATTTAGTTATTAAAAATTAAATTAAAAAAAAAAACTAATATGGGTCTTGCATCTTTGTAATTGACAGTCTATTCTGACTTATTTTATTTGAAAACCATTATTAACTTATGTTTTTTTAATTTGATATAAGATATTAAATGAGATCTTATTTGTAAACAATAACCCACTTTATTTGGTATTTACTATTTATCTAATAAATCTATTTTGAGTTATCTATTTTTAAAAGTTAAATTAGATTGTTTCCTAAAAGTTAAATCAAGTTTATAATTAAGTATTTTCTTTTTGAAAAAAAATCATTTAAAAACAAACATGGGTTTATGGTAATAATAAACTATGGATAAACATGTGCTAAACTAATAAATAACTGTCTATTTAGAATGTTTAGGAGTGAAACTATCCACTTTTTGAATCCTATTTCTTGAATTAATAGGATGGTTGTGGGTTGTGAGCTTTAGCAACAACTTTTTAAAAAATGCCACATGTCTAGCTTTCCAGAAAAATGAGAAGGCCACATGGCTGAATGGTGGAGAGTTGTAGCCTAGTAGTGGGTTGTGGGCTTTAGTAGGAATTTCTCAAAAATTGCCACATGTCTAGCTTTCCAGAAAATGAGAAGACCACTTGTCTGAATGGTGTAGTGGGTTGTGGGTTTTAACAACAACTTCTCAAAAAATAATTATAATAGATTTAATAATATTTATATTATTAATAATTTAATATTTTTACAAAATTCAACTAAAAATTATGTACTAACAAAATAAAATATGGTTTTCCAGATTATTCAATCTAAATGCTATTCAAATAATAAGAATTTAACATTAAAAAATAAAATATTATTTAAATATTTCAATAACTAAACATCTTAAATAACAAAATATTAAAAATAGCTAAATAATTATATAACAAAATATTTAATATTACATAATAACTTTAAAATAAATAAAATTCAAATAACAAAAAGTTTTAAATATTTTATATATTATTTAAACATTTAAATACTTAAATATTTGAACTAATGAAATATTTAACATAACTGGATTTTAAATATTTAAAATAATAAATAATAATTTAATATTTTACAAAATTAATAATAAAATTATGTAATAATAGAAGAAATTATACATTTATGGATTATTAAATTCAATAAATAATTAATATTTTAAAAATTAAATAATTATATTATTTAAATAACGAAATAATATTGTAAATAACTAATTTCACTTATATCAATTAATAATTGTAGAAAATAACTTTCAAAAAATTTAATATGTATTCATAATAATTTTAAAATCTTTATCTATATTTATATATTTATATATAATAAAATTAATATTTATTATATTTAAAGTAATTATTTATTGTTTTTTGTGATAAATATATTTTCAATAATTATTGGAGATTAAACTATTTTTATTTATTAGAGATTAAACTATTAATTTATCTAAAATTATTAGTGTTCACGGGTTGGTTTGGTTCGATTGTTGGTTGTTTAGCCAATCAAATCGACTTGGTTAGGTTGGGGAGTTAGTTACCAGAAACCGACTGACCATTTGTGAAAACTAGCCAACTCAGGTTATATTAGTTTTGGTCAATTTTCAGTTTGGCCAGTCAGTTCCAAAGATTTAAACTGAAAAAAAATAAATTAAAATTTAAAATTTTAATTTTAAAAATTACAGTGGCATTATTAAAAAATAATTTTAAAAATTTAAATTTTTTATATCAAATATTTTATACTAAGAAATATGAGAATTTTTCCACTTTCCCATATTCTAAAATTATATTAAAAAATATAAAATATCAATATGTATCTATGGTTGGGTCATTCAATTTTGATCGATTTACAAATGGCCAAAGCAAAACTGATCCAACCTGGCCAAGTTGGGAAATGGTTGCATCAAAGCTAACAAAAATATTGGAAAATTAACCTACTCAAGCCAGGTTGGTCGGTTTCATTAGTTTGATGAACAACCATAGCTGAAATAAATTGTTGTTATTTTTGTACTTAAAAATTATTAAAAGTAGTATATACAATATAAGGGAAACTCTATGATGCGGGAAAGATATGGTATTGGAAGAGTTTTGACCAATCAAAATCCACCCACAAATTTTGATAAATAACACCTGATTGGCTACCATGTCGAAGGCACCAATTGATTGGTCAAAAAAAATTAGATATCATATCTTTCCCATATCATAGTCAAGCCCAAAATATAAATAATTATTAATTTTTTAAAAACTTAAAAATATAAAACAATTGTATACTTTTATGTGTTTCTGTTATTTAGCTTTCACTTAAGAAATCTCGTGCATTGCACGGGTCCCCACTAGTACTATATTAAAAAGTGATTAGGCCTTACGTCAGCAATCCTCTCCTTCTCCCATTCCCCCTTCTCTTTTCTCTCGTAAACCTCTCTCATTTCTCCCTTACCCCTTTCCAACTCTCTAATTCATTTTCTCTCTTTCCCCCTCTTCCCTCTCAATAGGTCACGTGGCAAGTGAGTCTCTGCCAAATAAAGTGACATATTAATCTAGGCATCGTGATTTTCTGTTCCCATTGAAAGAAAATCATGCATAATCTATATAGAAAGAGAGAGATAGACTTAAAATCAATCACTATTCTACAATATCTCTTCTCTTACTCCTCTCTCCTAAAATCTCCCCCCCCCCTCCACTCTCTCCCACACATTCCCAACAAACTAAATGATCTCTTCTCCTAAAATTTATCCTAAACTACCTCCCCCACCTAAAGAAGGATTTGCCTTCCTAATGTCTATCTAAGTGGCACCACTATCCCCCACTTTTTCCTAAGTTATCTCTAATTCCTATTTATCTTCTAAATTATCTCCAATTTCTATTTATCCTCTCCCCCACTTTTTATCTACTAGTAAACGTGTATGTGCATTTGCACGTCGCAATATCTCTAAGACAAAACTATTCATAATTCATGGGCATTTTCTAAATGATTATAACTTATAAGTGGGTACTTTCTGAATAGTTATGAGTGGACAGTTTCTAAAGTGAAAATAAAGGACATATATGCCCTCTTTATGCCCGTTGTGTGCTTAGACAAAAGGGGTAGAATACGTCCAATGAAAAGTCCAGAAAAAAGGGGAAATCGCTCTTTTATAGGTAGTATAGATATCTATCTAAAGAAAGTTTGAATAAAAAATTTAAGAGTTATTTAAATATTATAAAACATTATAATATTTTTAAAATATTTATGAAAACACAAAAAAATAATTATAATAGATTTAATAATATTCATATTATTAATAATTTTATATTTATCAAAATTCATCACAAAAGTATGTACTAACAATATAAATAATAATTTCACATATTAGTCAATTTAAATATTATACAAATGATAAATTTAACATTAGAAAATAAAATATTATTTAAATTGACCTCGTTTTTTGCACCTTAGTTTAACTTAGACATGTAGGAATGCAAGATGTGAAATGCATGTATACTCAATAGTTGGGATTTGGGCCTCGAGATGTTGAGGCATGCTTGATTTTAAGTTGCTCTCACTGATTAAGCGTTGGGCCCAAATTGTTGAGAGTCTGTTCAAGTTTTGGTATTTTTGAGGTATACTTGCACGAGGGTTCAAACATCGGTTGGTCGAGGTGGTTCAAAACCATGTATGCTAGTTCCCCATTGACCAAGGGTGTCCATCCCAAGGTGAGGAGGATGCTCCAAGAGAGGCATGCGAGCATAAGGGGGGTGGAGTCACCTATGTGTTGACTAGTAGCTAAAGTCAACTCCTCATTTAATCAAGTAGGCCTATTTGCCACATGACCAATAGGGTTGTGTGCCTTAAACCTTGGTTGTTCCTAGTGATTCATAGGGTTTAAAAAGACCACCAGTTAGAAATCATCACATGTTAGCAAGGCTAGGGGCAAAGTGGCCAATTAACCTCACATTACCTTAGAATGCCAAGCTGACCTAACCAAGTTCACCTAAGGCCAGATAACCTAGCCAAGCTAACCTAATACGACAGATGACCAAGTTAAGCCGACTTATCCGAGCTTACCTAAGCCCAATTAACCTAGCTAAAATGACCTGACTTGGCCAAGTCAACCTGATACCAGCTCATAAGTGCATCTAGTCAACTAAGGAAGCAACATGTAACATGTACCACACTTCATTTATTGCTTAATTAGGTAACACCCAACCACATGGTGCCAGCTCATGTAATGTGGACAATGAATGTAGTCCGATGTGGGAAGCATTATGGAGCCCTTCAATTTGACATTCAATGGCCATAGGCAATGGGGCAGAAGGTACAACTCTTATACACTCTTGCATTATCTCCCCCCACAGAACACCTCACTTCACCTCATATCATGTCTCATTGGCTTCTTCAGCTCATCTTCTCTGCTTTTGGTGTTACTGAGTTAATTGATGGAATACACACTCCTTGGATATCATTATGGGGCCTCTAACGTTCTCTTCTAATCATAGGTGCTCCCCAACAACTGAGGTACTAACTCGAGGTCTTTAGTTGATGTGATACCTTCTCAATTGAGGCCACTAGAAATTTCTCAATTCCATCCTTGTTGCAAATTTGGGCAACAAAAATATCATATATGTTTTTTATAATGTAAAATTAAAATCTATATATGGGTTAGGCCTTTGCCTAGCCTACATAACCCAAGTCCAAGCTTGGAATTTCTGGATTGGACTGTGCTATCTAGGCTAGTATGAATATAATGATACCATAAAGAGAATTATTTGTTTAGGAGTTGTTGAATTTCAGCAGTTTCTTATGTTTTTCTTGTTTATAATCACTAGTTAGTGTTATTGGGCCCAAGGCCCATTAGTTTATGTTATTTTTTTTGGAGCTATTTTTTTTATGAATAGTAGTTGCCCCATTAATGGCATTTTATACTTCATAATTAATCTTTTTTATGAGTATATAAGGTAACGGGTGGGGTGGACAAATCATTATCAAATCACATTATTGTTTTTTTTTTCCTTCCTACTTGGTATTAGAGCAATTTTTTTGGGATTTTTAAGTCTTCCATAATGCATCCCTAGATCAGTCGACCGCATCGTGAGTTAGGAAAATAGTTGAAGACTTCAAAAGTGCCTAGTTCTTATATTTTTTTTTGTGGATCTAGAACCCTTTGTATCAAATCTTGAGTTGATCATCAAACTTAAGAAGAACCGGAAAAGGAGGAAGAGAAGAAGCCTGAGACTAATTATTCTCAGTGGGTACAAGGGAATTACAGGGTGATGAGTGGTAACCTAGTTGTGCAATTCAATGTTACTCCATATAAGAAAAAAAAACTTTTTTATGGGCTAACACAACTAAGAAGATCCGGGATGGAGTTGCAAAAACTTACTCACAAAGTGAGAGTGTTGCTAGGGCCTACCAATTGAGGAATCAGGTTATTGCTACTTCGTAAGGAGATAAATCTATTGTAGTTTATTTTTCAACCCTTAAAATTTTATGGCAGGAGATAGATCATTTGAAAACTATGGTTTGGGAGAGTAGTAAAGATGTGACCACATATCAAAAGTTGGTAAAGAAGATTAAAGTGTTTGAGTTTCTAGCAAGACTCAACCTAGAGCATGACATTGCATGACAACATGTCTCGTGATAATGTAATTCTCTCTCAAGCATATGCCTTTGTTTCTGGAGAAGAGAGTAGGAGAAATGTGATGATGAGAAATTTAAATCTTAAGCAGTTGACTATGGTTAGTATAGTGAAACCTAAGTTAAGTGGGGATAGTAGTGGTAGTGATGATAAGAAGGAAGACAAGAATGAGTTGATTTGTGAATACTGTAAGAAACCTAAGCATACTAGAGATACTTGTTGAAAGTTTTACTCACACTTTATACCAAGCTGATTCAAAAACAAGAAAGAGAATGCTAATATGACATTGATTGGTGATTTATCTAGACCACCTATTATAGCTTCTTTAAAGTTAGTTGCAACAATTGCAATCAGGGATGAGTTGGAGAGATATGTGTAGTTTCTAAATCAATAGGATACAACTAGTTCCAACTCCTTACAGGGTGGACAACAAGGTGCAAGTGGCCCAAGAACCAGTCAATCTACTTCATTTTCACATACATGTAGTTCACATGCTATGCAAATTAAGCTTCCACTACAGGTAAGGGAGGACCTTCCTAGATTATAGATTCAGGAGCTTCAAAACATATGATTAATATTTTCACCATCTTTTCCTCATACCACCTCTGCTCTAGTAGAGATAGAGTATCTACAATTGATGGCTCCCATGTTCACATTGCTAGAAAAAGGGTTTGTCAAAATAATTGATACCATCATGTCAACAACAAGAGCAATGACTTAGAGTTAATGGGTCAAATTATGCTTTGGCATAATTAGTTACGAAATTTGTCTTTTGGGTATTTACATTTTTTGTTTCCAAAACTAGTTAAGTCTATTAAATTGTCTAGTTTGGAGTGTGAGGGTTGTCATCTTGGAAAATATTGTAAACATTCATTTAAGGCAAGTAATAAAAGATATTCTTCAGTTTATGACATTATTCATACTGATGTTTGGAGACCATATCATGGTAGCCAAGATGAGTTTAGTTCGGATCCTCTTATCTCTAACAGTTGCTTACTCTTGGATCCTCTTTCAAATTGATGTGAAGAATGCTTTTCTTAATGGAGATTTGTAGGAGGAGGTGTACATGAACCTTCCAACCAGTTTTCATAGTGATGTGACTAAAGGAAATGTATGTAGATTGAAGAAGTCCTTATATGGTTTGAAACAATCATCCTAAGCTTAATTTGACAAATTTAGGAGTGCATTGATTTTGTTAGGTTATACTTAAACCCAATTTTATCATATTTTGTTTATGAAGAGAAGGGGATCATTAGTATTAGTGTTGATAATGTATGTGGATGACATTATAGCCACATGAAATGATTTGAGTGAGATTGATGCATTGAAGAAAAACTTGCGCTAGGAGTTTGAAATTTAGGATCTTGGGGAACTTAAGTATTTTCTAGGAATTGAGGTGTTAAGGTCCAAACATGGGATCTTCATTTCCTAGAGGAAGTATGTGCTAGACCTATTATAGGAAACAAGAAAACTTAGGGTTAAACCAATTAATACACCCATTGACCATAATCACAGAATTAATGCTTCTAATAGTGAGCTAGTAAATGATGTTTGGAGGCATCAAAGATTGATGGGCTGGTTTTTATACTTATATGCGACAAGACTAGATATTTCCTGTGAAGTTAGTGTGGTGAGTAAATACATGCATGCCCCACGAGTTCAACAATAAGAAGCTATTGATAGGGTTCTTGCCTATTTAAAAGGACATCTAGGCAGAGGGATATTGTGCTGACCATGGACATTTGAAGTTGGAAGTTTGCATGGACGTTGATTGGTAGGATAACTATATGACAAGAGATCTACATTAGGAGTGCACACTCTTGTTGGAGGTAATCTTGTTACATAGAAGAGTAAGAAGCAACTAGTTGCAGATAGGTCAAGTGTAAAAACTACATATAGAGCTATGGCACATTGTCTTTCAAAGCTTTTCTAGGTTCAATTCTTATTAGGAGAGATTGGAGTTAATGCAGAAGAACCTATGATGTTGTACTATGATAATCAAGTAGCAATTAACATTGCTCATAGCATATAGAGGTGGATAGACATTTCATAAGAGAAAGGGTGACATCTAGAGAAGTGTGTCTATCATATGTTGCATCTAATTTACAACTAACTGATGTTTTTACAAAATGAGTTGCAAAAAATAAACTTGAACATGATCTACACAAGTTAGGAATATGTGACATTTACTTCCAATTTGAGGGAGAATGTTGAAATTCAACAATTTCTTATGTTTTTCTTGTTTATAATCATTATTTAGTGTTATTAGGCCCAAGGCTATTTTTTGGAGTTGTTTTCGTATTATGAATAGTATTCGCCCTATTAAGGGCATTTTAGTCTTTGTAATTAATTATTTTATGAGCATATAATATAATGAGTGGGGGCCAGATTATTATTTGCTTCTCCCCATCTCTTCTTCTCTTCTCACTAAGATCTCTCTCTTTCTCACTATTATCAAATCAGATTATTGTTTTTTTTTTTTATTGGGGTGAGATAATACAGTCTCACTTTATTGCGAGAGAATTGAGGCGGGAGGAAAGTGGTCCAAATTTTGCATCAGTTTTTCAGATGTAAATTTTACACTATTGTTGAGTACAATTAGACAATAAGTACAAACTGTGCATCAAATAAGAGTGCAAATCATACTTGCAAACAAATGAATATTCAAATTTGCATTACAAAAAAATAGTGTTTATTATTAAGGGCTATATCAGGAATAAAGTTAATGAAATCATCTCTATTTTGCTCTCTAAAAAAAGGAAAAAAAATCGATTTTGATCAATTGATGGATTTTCTTTTCTTTTTTTTTTGTGATTCTGATCATTCAAGAAATTTGAATCTAGAGCCACCTCTACCATGCTTTGGAAATAGGAAACAAACCCTTCAAGACATGGAATTGATGCATATAAAAGGTTCGGTGAGATTCTTTGAACAATAAAAGAACCGAAGTACCCCTAAGTTTTAGGAAATGAACTTACTCTACCCCTATGTTTACGAAATCCCTTGAAGTATCCATAAGTTTTCTAACAATTAACTAAATCCTCTCCTGTCAGTTAGCCTTTTGTTACAACCCGTTGGCATGTGACACTACATGACTCATATTTTTCATAAATGTCCATAATAACAAGGGGTTCAACTTGGTCCTAGTTCAGTTTGTTCCTAGGTTAACGAAGACCATAGCTTTTTTTTTTTAAGTCCCAGCTGATGACCAATAGAAAACCTCTATATGACAAACTAGTGATTTGGGCACATTTGACTACAAAAAAAAGGGAAACAAAACCAGAATTATAAAACCAACTTGGGTTTTTCTCCCTCTGATTTAGAAACGGGCTCAGTTTTTTTAATAGTTGTTGGAATTCTACTATTTCCACAAAGATGGAGCTTCTTTAAGTTAATTGCCCCAACTTACAACTATAACCACTGCCGCCCCACAAATGAATACAAGATTGTCCCCCTCAAGCCCTCTCCACTCACCAAAAGCAACCATGGGTTATTGGATGCTTTGTTATGATACAGGAAGCCCAAGTTATGGCTAGTGGCAAAAAAAACCCAAGTTATGCCGTGGAAACAAGCTCTATTTTCATGACATGCAGATTGAAAAAACATAGTTGTAAAACATTATTTGTTGTTAGCAAAAATATCATTGATTTTAGTTCAATTTTGACCTTTTCAATCTTATGAGATCAACTCTACAATAGTAAAATGGTGGTTGGTGTTCAGATTTGCACTTTGCTTCCACCAGTACCACCCTCACCTCCCCTACCAATCGGTTTAGCTAACACTGGTGCCCCCTCTCTCTAGTTATTACCACAAATGTCTAGATCTATAGTAGTAAAACGATGGCCATCCTAACCATTTGGGTTTGTGTTATCAAAGGAGTATATGAGAAATGCAAAGATACACAAGAACAGAAAAAGAAAGATACACTCACACTAGTAAAATGATGGAGAACAGAGATACCTAATAAATTGTTTTAGTGAGAGGAAAAAACATAGAGGGTATTGAAACATGTAATTAGGAGGGAAGATCATCATCTTGTTTTGTTGCAAATGAAAATAATGGAGTTGTTAATGGTTATGCTTTCTTGATTTGATTACTACTATGGAGAAGATAAACAAGATTGTTACAGTGATCAATGTATACGAAGAGCCTTTTATCACTTTAAAATTTTAAAAGAAAATGAAAAGTAAAAAGTCTTTTCTATCTTTCTTTTAGCGATTGTTAACGATTGTCCATTATTAGAAAACTTAAGGATACTTCAAAACATCCGTAAACAGTAATGGTAGAATAAGTCCATTTTCTAAAACTTAAGGGTAATTTAGAAGATTTCTTTATATGAAAAAAAAAAGAATCTTTCAATTTATTTGTCTGCCTCTATTTTCTTCATATATAAAATGAATCCGGATTTGCTCTTGTAGAATGCTCTTTACACCGAACTCACAGCCCTATCCCACTTGTGTACGGGGAACATCTCCATATGAATAATGACACCAAGTATGGGAGATGTTCCATGTGAGCTATAAGGTTGGTGTGAGGAACAGATCCGGACTCGGATAAAACCCGTTTATGTTTACGCCGAGTTTTTGTACTTTGTACCGTTGTACACCCAAAACCTACAAAACGGAATTCGGAACGGGTCATATCAGAAAGATGTAAAATAGGGTTTCTGTCGGTATACACCCTCGGGTCTCACAGTCTCACAGCAAAATAGTCAAAATTAGGGCTGTTCATAAGAAGGCCTAACCCGATCAAACCGATCAATCCGGACCGATTCAACTCGAGTCAGTCGGGTTTTCATCAGCACCGGTCAGTTTCGGGTTGTACAAATTCATAAACCGATGGTTCGGGTCGGTTTCGGTTTTCTTGTGTGAAAATCGAAATTGACTCGAACCGAACCGACTTAGTTCTTACTTAACTAAAAACTGAAATATCTAAAAATATATATTCCAATATCTATATCTAAAAAATATATATTATGAAATATGTCAGATATATATTTCCAGAAAATATATATTCCAATATATTTGTATGTATATTTTTGTTTCTATATATATATATATATATTTCTAAAATACATATTTCAGTTTTAAATATATTTCCAGAAAACTAAGTGGCCATGAGGGGCATGGATGAACTTAGAGCCGAAACCGATCCAAACCGACCCAACCCGACTCAAATCGACTAGTAGACCCTGTTCATGGGCTGGGCCGGGCTGGGCTCGGGCCGGGCTTTTACTCTTCATTATCAGAAATATGTTAGGCCCGAGCCCGAGCCCAGCCCGACCAACAGGCCTACAACTTGGGCCCGAGCCCGGCCCTAATAAAAAGCCCGAAGCCCGACCTAATAGAAAAAAATTAGAAATTTTCCCTATTCAATAATCAATATAAATCAGAATTTATTTACATTAAAAAATATATATAAATTCAAAATTTATTTATATTAAAAAAAGAATATAAAGAAGGGAAAGAGGTGAAAAAAAGAGGGGTATTCAACTAGGGTTTTAGGTTTTGTTATAGGTTGGGTCGGGTCGGGCTTGGGCTGGGCTATTTTGGCAAATCCCGAGCCCAGCTCGAATTTATTGTGGGCCAGGCTTTTTGGCCCGAGGTTAAGCCTGCGGGCCTATATACCTGTTCAAACCCGTTCGGGGGCTAGGCTGGGCCAGACCGGCCCGTCGGTCCACCCGGCCCATGAACAGGTCTACCGACCAGGTCGGTTTTGCTTAACACTGGGTCGGTTTCGGTTTCCATCTCAAGTAACCCGACCAGGTCGAGTCGATTGGAAAAACCTCAATAAACCGACCCAACCCGACCCGTGAACAGCCCTAGTCAAAAACCTTCCCAAGGTTAAGTGGGGCCTACCAATTGCACGTGGACTATGTCGATGGCTATAAGCAGATCAGACACTGTCAATCAGGTCCACTCGACGAATGGTGGGTCAACTTCGCGTTCCGTCACAGCCGGCCGGCGGTGCCCGGGGTGGAGCGTCCAAAACTTGGCAACTTTGAACCAGATTCATAGATGATGACACCTCACATGATCTTCTTCTGCAATGCCCTCTCTCCCCTCCCCAAATCGCATTCTCTCAATCACTCGGACCCGAAAGAAGAAATCCAACCGTCCCTGTGTCGTCCAACGCCTCATCGATCTCTGCTCGCAAGGGAAGCTCAAAGAAGCAGTCGGGTCCTTAGAGCTCCTATCCCGCCTTGGCCTCCGCTTAGACCATAGGACGATTGCTTTTCTCCTCCAACAGTGTGCGAACTCTAGATCTCTCAGAGAAGGAAAATGGATTCACCTCCATTTAAAGTTGACCGGCCTCAAGAACCCGAAAACGTTCTTGTCAAATCATTTAATTAATATGTACTTTAAATGCGGCAACGACCTCGAAGCCCGCCGGGTTTTCGACAAAATGCGGGTAAGAAATTTGTACTCTTGGAACAATATGCTCGCCGGCTATGCGAAGCTCGGAATGCTCAAGCCAGCAAGGAGATTATTTGACAGAATGCCTGAAAGGGATGTTGTGTCTTGGAACACCATGATAATTTCATTGGCTCAACATGGATTTTGCGGTGAAGCTTTGAGGTTTTATGCTCAGTTACGTTGTTCTTCACTTGGGTTCAACCACTTCAGCTTAGCTGGTGTTTTGACTGCATGTGTGAAGTTGGAGAATTTGTCTCTTACTAGGCAGGTACACGGCCAGGTTTTAGTTGTTGGATTCCTTTCAAATGTGGTTCTCTCGAGCTGTATTGTTGATGCTTATGCCAGATGTGGGGTGATTGGTGATGCTAGAAAATTATTCAATGACATGCCTACAAGGGATGTGCTTGCTTGGACAACATTGGTTTCAGGGTATGCCAAATTGGGGGATCTTGAATCAGCTACAAAATTGTTTGATGAGATGCCAGAGAAAAATCCTGTGTCATGGACAGCTTTGATTTCTGGCCATGCTCGGAGTGGTATGGGCCATGTGGCACTTGAGCTTTTCAGGAAAATGATGACTATGTGCATTAGACCGGATCAGTTCACTTTCAGTAGTTGTCTTTGTGCTTGCGCAAGTATTGCTTCGCTCAGGCATGGGAAACAAATCCATGCCTTTATGGTAAGGACTGGTTTCAGGCCTAATACGATAGTTGTCAGTTCACTCATTGATATGTATTCAAAATGTGGAAGTTTGGAGCTTAGTTTACGGGTTTTTGATCTCATGGGTAATAAGCAAGACACTGTGCTATGGAACACGATGATCTCGGCCTTGGCACAGCATGGTTGTGGAGAAGAGGCTATACAAGTGTTGCACAACATGGTGCAAGCAGGGACAAATCCAGATGAGATCACCTTGGTTGTCATTCTCAATGCATGTAGTCATTCAGGTCTCGTGCAAGAAGGAATTGGCTATTTTAACTGCATGACCCACAATGGTGGTATTGTTCCAAACCAAGAGCACTATGCATGCTTGATTGATCTTTTGGGCCGTGCTGGACGTTTTGATGAGGTGTTGGATCTGCTTGAGAACATGCCTTGCAAACCTGATGGCAGGGTTTGGAATGCACTACTTGGTGTTTGTAGGATTCATGGAAATATAGATTTGGGAAGGCAAGCAGCAGAGAGACTTATAGAGTTGGAGCCTCAATCATCTGCAGGATATGTGTTGCTTTCAAACATATATGCTGCACTTGGGAGGTGGGAGTCAGTAGAGAAGGTGAGACACCTCATGAATGAGAGACAGGTGAGAAAAGAACGAGCTATCAGTTGGATAGAAATTGAGAATAGGATGCACACATTCAGTGTATCAGATCGATCACACCCCTTGAAAGATGAAATATACTCAATTTTGGAACAATTAGCTGGTCAGATGGAAGAAGATACTTCTATTGCATGAGATTACAAGATTCTGAATCTGTTATTATTTCTTAACTCAGCAAGGAGGGTACTGAAGAAGTAGCACAGAAGCTGTACCATTTTGCTTGTTCCTGGCAGGTTATAGGCTCTCCTTTATGGAAGGTCATGCTGTAGGAGTTGGTCTCAATAGCGAGATACTTTTAGATACCCTTTCTTAATGAAAATTAAATTTGGTTACCATGTGCGAAATATCTAGCTTCTTGCAACATTATTTCATCTTATTGTTTGTGCAATAAAATTGATAAGAAAGATTCTGTCTATGCTTTATCATGTCGTGGTGGATATTTTATTGTCATATTATTATCATATTTTAGAAAACAGTAGGTTTATAGATTTTTTGTATGTATATAGTTGACAGTATTTTCTTAAATATTTTGCATAACATGTAATTTTGCATTTTACACTCAACTGTTTTATCCTTTTACTACCTTAGAAAATCATATATCTTTCCATGTGTACAATCTGTCTAATTAATATATTATGGTTTGGTCCCTTAATTTAACTTCGAAGATCTTGAATGCTGGAAAAATTTAAAATCAGCCAGTAGACAATTTCTCCATTAATTGCTTCAATGTTTCGTTGATAACTAAATGCTACCTTGATTGATGATTTAAGAAGTTTCTACAAGTTAATTTTCTCAAGATTTAAATATAGAATTAGACATGACATCCTACTAGGCCTTCAAAAGAAAGTATTCAGATGCCAGTGCTTCCCTCATCTCCAACGCTACACTCATCATAAATTATAGTTGTGTTCTCAAAGCTGTGTGTTCCTCGGGTACTTGGAATCCTATAAAGGGTACAAATGTTTGCACTTGCCCTCTGGTCGTATCTACTATTCACAGGATGTGATATTCAACGAAGGTGCCTTCCCATTTCAGCAATCAGCACCACTGACTCTGGCATGTACTCAACCTTCACATGTTCTTGGGCTGCCTCCTGTTGTTGGCCTACCTTCTCAGTCTTCTGTTGACACACAGATTCCAATATCCTTAGACCCCACTTGTATGGATACTACACCATTGGTGATAAGAACACTTCTAGTGAGCTTCTTCAAGGGAGCTCTTCCTCCTGAAATGGAATAGTACAGAGAAGAAGAAGAAAAAGTGATTTAGATATTTTTCATGCACTCTTAGGGTTTCTCATGCTATTTATATTGAATCAAAACAGGTTACTGTCAAGCTGCTTCCATGCACATGGGATTGTCAAGTTAGTTATGCTGATCTGGCCTCTTGGTGTAGACGAATTTGGTGGGATGAACTACATGGGATACTCTTCCTAATCTGCTGCCTTCGGTGATCAGATTTTAAAGTTGTGGGGTCTAGGCTTTGGTTGTTGTTTGCATACTGCTGGGCTGGTCTAGGATCCTATCAACCCCACCCGCTTCAGAATCAACCTTGTCCTGAAGGTTGAAGTCGGGGAATTGTAACTGCAATCTTGAGATGTCCTCCCATGTTGCATCTTCAACTGGAAGGTTCTTCCACTTAACCAGATCCTGTTGGACCTTTTTTGAGCCAGATCTCACCCATCTGAAGCCATGCACAGACTGGGGTTCCAGCAAGAGAGACCCTTTGTTGGAGATTTGAGGTAGAGATCTGCTAACTCTGGCTGAAGGGGATAGGCATGGTTTCAACAGACTCACATGGAACACTGGGTGCAATTTGGAACCAGCTGGTAGATCCAACCTATGGGCCACCTGTCCCACCCTCTCAGCTACCTTAAATGGTCCCAAGTAGCGTGGTGCTAGTTTCTGCCAGGGTCAAGATGCCGTAGAAATTTGTCTATATGGCTGAAGCTTAAGATAAACAAGGTCTCCAACCTGAAACTCCAATTCTCTGTGTTTTTGATCATAGGAGAGCTTCATGCATTGTTGGGCTTCCTGCAGGTGTAACTTCAGGTCCTTGAGCATCTTGTCTCTAGTGGATAATTGTTCTTTTACTTCAACTGCAGCAGTAGATCCCTTCTCATAGGGTAACACAATGGGAGGATCACACCCATAAAGGATTTTAAATGGAGTAGTACCTACCGATACCTGGAAGGTGTTATACCAGAATTCAGCCCATGGGAGCCATGTAGTCCACTGTTTAGGCTTGTCACCTCTGAAACACCGTAAATAGGTTTCCAGACAATGGTTGACCACTTCAGACTGTCCATCAGTTTGCGGATGGTAACTGGTTGTGTGCAACATTTGAACCCCTTGAGCCTGGAAGAAAGCCTTCCATAAAGCCTTGCCAATCCCATGGCAGCCATCTTTTTGGACCGGTCGAGCTTTTCTTCAAAAAGCCTTGCCAATCCCATGGCAGCCATCACCATTGGATGTCGCATGGCCTTCACTTCGAGTTTGATGTCTTCCCTAAGCCCACTGACAAAGCTTCCCATGAAGGCATTCTCTGGCCAGCTATGAACTTGAGAAGCCAGTTTCTCAAATTGATTTTGCTACTCTCTTACAGAGCCCATTTGTTGCAGCTTGGCAAGAGCTTCGTCAAAATCATCAAACCCAGAGAGTTCAAAGTGCACATTGAGTGCTTCAGTGAAGTCGAGCCAAGTCAGTTGAGGGTGAGACCTCCAATGCCATTTGTACTAGAAGTTGGCTTCTCCGTCCAAGTGAATCGAGGCGAGTTGGAGCCTTTGGGAAGTAGGGATGTCATGGTATTCAAAATATTGTTCGGCTTGATTAACCCAAGGGATAGGATCGTCCTCACTTGAGAAGGCTGGGAAGTTGACTTTCGCATTCTTGACTTGAGGAGCTCCGACTATTCGCTGGCTGTTGCTGCTGGAACCTTCTTGCTCATCATCCTTCATTGATCGTGCTGATCCTTTCTCAAACTGAGAGATGAAAACAGAGAGAGTCTCCTTCATTTCCTTCAAACCACCGTCCATCTTGTGGAGCTGTCCTTCCATCCTATAAGTTGTTGAGTGTAGGAAGAGGGAAGGAAGAAAGAAGAATGGGGTGTTACTGTTCACACCCAAAATATTCCATTATATGTTTTATCTGAAATTACAGTCATGTCCCTATAAGGGCACCCAAAATACAAATAATAAGAAAAGGCAACAATACCCCTAAAGCCAAATACACATTCTTTACACTCCCCCTCAAGCTGAGCATAGATATCTATCATGCCCAGCTTGCTCAAGTTTCTATCAAGTTTTGGCTTGTTGAGACCCTTAGTGAGGTAATCAACAAGTTGGTTCTTTGACCTAACAAAAGGCACACATATCTCTCCATTAGCTATCTTTACTCTAATGAAGTGTTTGTTAACTTCAATATGCTTTGTGTGGTCATGTTGAATAGGGTTATGAGCAATGTTTATGGCAGCTTGATTATCACAGTGTAGCACCATTGGGGTTTCAACTTGGATCCCAATTTCGGATAACAAAGACTTCTACCATAGCAACTCCAATACACCATGAGCCATAACTCTATATTCAGTTTCAGAACTAGATCGGGCAACAATAGATTGTTTTTTGCTTTTCCAAGACACAACATTACCTCCTAACAAGGTGTAGTAACTGGAGGTGGATCTTTTATCATCTATAGAACCTACCCAATCAACATTAGTATAAGCTTCAACCTTGAGATGTCCCTGGTTAGAGTATAACATTCCTTTACCTAGACACCCCTTTAGGTAGGCAAGAATCCTGTTGACAACCTGCATATGTGAAGTTCTAGGACTGTGCATATACCGACTCACCATGCTAACAACATAGGATATATTAGGTCGAGTCAGGCACAAGTAAAGAAGCCGACCAACAAGCATCTGGTAGACACCATTGTCTGGAAGAATATCTCCATCATTAGCACTCAGTTTATGATTGGAGTCAATAGGAGTTTCAATTGGCTTACACCCCAGTTTCCCAACCTCATGAAGGAGATCCAGGACATACTTCCTCTGTGAAATGAATATCCCTCCCTTTGACCTTGCCACTTCGATTCGAAGAAAGTACCTGAGATTCCCAAGATCTTTGATTTCAAATTCAGAAGCAAGGAATGACTTTAGTTGGTTTGTCCCAGAGTGATCATCTCCAGTGACAACAATATCATCCACATACACTATCAACAAGGTGAATAGGCCATTAACCCTTTGTATAACCAAAGTATGGTCCGCTTGTGATTGTGTAAACCCAATTTGGGAATAGCCTTCCTAAATCTATCAAACCAAGCTCTAGGGGATTGTTTAAGCCCATAAAGAGATTTTCTTAAACGACAAACCTTCTCCTCACTATTGGATAAGATTACCCCTGGTGGTAAATCCATGTATACCTCCTCCTGAAGATCTCCATTTAGGAAGGCATTCTTCACATCCATCTGATATAGAGGCCATGAATAATGAGCAGCAAGAGACATAATAACTCGGATAGAGTTCATTTTGGCTACAACAGAAAAGGTTTCTTGATAACCAATCCCATATGTTTGGGTGTATCCTTTTGCCACCAACCTAGCTTTGTATCTTTCAATTGATCCATTAGCCTGATGTTTAATGGTATACACCCACTTGTAGCCCACTGGGACTTTGCCTTCAGGAAGAGGAACAAGCTCACAGGTGTAGTTTTTTAAGAGAGCCTCTATCTCTTGGTTCATAGCATCCTTCCACTGAGGTGACTAAACTGCATCTGAAACATTACGAGGAATAGAAACTGAGGAGATAATAGTAACATAGGCATGATAGGGGGGTGAAAGAGCATCATAAGAAACATAGTTAGTGATGGGGTAGGCAGTGCATTTCCTTTTTCCTTTTCTAACTGCAATGGGAAGGTCAAGGTCAGATTGTGAGACATCAGGCTCAATAACAATAGGAGAAGGAAGCTCAGTGTTGCCTTTAGAGTTACTTGGAATCGGGTGATTCAATTGTTGTGGACATTCAGTCTCAGGAGTATCCTTCCTTCTACGCTTTATAAACCACTGTTGTCAGGATCGCTAGAGAGGAACAGGAGGAGGAGCAGGAAAACTGTTACTACAAGGGGAAGACAAACTAGGAATGTCCATAGAGGTAGGAACAGGAAAACAAAAAGGAGTCCGATCTTCACAAACACTCTCCTCCTGAAGAGAAGGACACATGAACTGAAAATATGGAGTAGACTCAAGGAATGTAACATCCTTAGATTCGTACCTTCGGCCAGTATGGGGATCAAAGCACTTGTACCCCTTTTGGACTAAAGAGTAGCCAAAAAGTATGGCTGTATATCGAGCCTTCTTGCACTTCTTGATAACGTTGTCTTGAACCCCACTAGGGCGGATTCTAGAATTTGGACACCTACCCCCAATGGCATTTTCTCTTGTGCTTCGTTCTTCAAAGTCTTAAGTCAGTCCACCAGTCCTACCTTGTCCCCTTTCCCTGTTGGTGAGGTTTGGTGCAGAGTTATACCTCCTAGGGTTGGTAGTTTTTGTTGGGAAGCCTATCTGGAAAGAATCAACACTGGTGATCTACTCCAAAAGAAGAGACCCAATACTTGCTTGTCACCTCAGTGGTGTGTTCTGTGTAAAGCAGATGGGAAGACTGGTTTTCACCTAATGGTGTCTTGCCACTTCGCGAGGTCATTGTGGGATTGGGCTTTCTCCTTATTTGGGTGCAACTGGAATCCCCCATCAGACATGCAGGGCCTTTTCTCACCTTCCTTTTTCAGGTGGCGGTTAAAAAGGGGAAGGACAATGTGGAGAGGACTAAGGGCTGCAGTATGTTGGACACTGTGGGAAGAAAGAAACTCCAGGATATTCTCAGAAACTCAGAGAGGAACAATAGATCTGAGGGCTATCATACATTTTAGGGCGGTACAGTGGCTGAAATCTTTGAAAATATTCACAGATTACACTGTGGATGACATGTTGAGGAAGTGGGGTGAAATTGCAAATTGCACGCAGACCAAGTCAGTAACGAGTGTGGCTTGGACCCCCCCACCTAGTGGATTCTTGAAATTAAACTTTGATGGATGCAGTAGGGGAAACCCGGGACAATCGGGGATCGGGGGTGTTTTTAGAGATGAAAATGGGGTCATCTCTGCTATGTTCTCAGGCCCAATTGGAGTGGGTGACTCCCTTAGAGCTGAGATATGTGTAGTTATGGAAGGAGCCTGAAAAGCCAAGGAATTGAACATCAAGAAACTTATAATTGAAGGGGATTCAGAGGTGGTGATAGGGTGGCTGACTAAAGATCAAAATGACTTATGGAAGTATAATAATGAGAAGAGGAAATTCAAATGGCTGGTGCGGGAGATGGAAGTTAAGACATGTTGGATTAGAAGGTCAGCTAATTCCCTAGCTGACGGTTTAGCAAAACAAGGGGCAGAAAGGGATTCTTTGTTTTGGGCTAAGCTGTAACGTTAGTGTATTTGTATCTTTGTTTTTTCTTTTTTCATTTCTTGAAGTTCTTTGTGACTCTTGGAAGATAAGTGTGTTTGTCTTCCACTTGTAAATTTTCTACTGATGAATTAATGAAAGTGTTATTGATAAAAAAAAAGTAGCCAAAAAATATGCATTTGATAGATTTAGGGTCAAGTTTCAGGCAAGAAGGACTCATGTCATGAACAAAGCAACTACAACCAAAGACTCTGAGAGGCAAAATGAAAATAAGATCCTTAGGAAACAAAAGTTGATGAGGTGATTGAAGAGAAAAGGGATCGTGAAGGAAGTTTATTAATGAGATACATTGCTGCTTTAACTGCATCTCCCCAGAATTGAGTTGGTACATTCATTTGGAAGAGAAGGCCTCTTGCCACCTCAACAACATGTCTGTTTTTTTCCTCTGCTACACCATTCTGTTGCGGAATATGAGAACATGAACTTTGATGAATTGCTCCCTTTCCTTCAAGGAATAATTGTAGATGCTTTTTAAAATACTCCTTAGCATTGTCAAACCATATTATCTTGATGTGCCTTTCAAATTGTGTTTCCACAGTCTTGAAGAAGTTTTGAACAATGGAAGGGACCTCATCTCTACTCTTCATTAGGTAAAGCCAAGTATATCTAGAGTAGTCATCAATGAACAATATAAAATAATTATAGCCGCCCATACATGGAATAGAGTATGGGCCCCAAACATTAGTGTGTATCAAGTTGAAAGCAACATCACTCCTTCTATTACTTGCAGGATATATAGTTCTACATTGTTTTGAGAGATGACAAACTTCACATTGCATATCCAAACTAGACTTAGACTGACATAAGTTTGGAAACAAAAATTTAATGGACTTAAAAAAGACACATGACCTAGCCAACAATTCCCCAACTTCAAAAAACTCAAATTTTCATCATGATATGACTCAGTTTGGCATAGTAATCCTTGCTCAGAGGTTTGATAAAAAAGGTAAACTCCCTCAGCTTCATGTCCAGCTCCAATCGTCCTCCCCGTTCTCAGGTCCTGAAAAACACAATGAGAAGGGAAAAAGGTCACTGAACAGTTATGAGATTTGGTAAGACTGCTAACAGATTAAAGATTCTTGTACAAGTGGAGGACATGAAGGACAAAGCTCAGGGAAAGATCACGAGTAAGCTTAACCTCCCCTAGACCAGAGATAGGGGTCTGAGATCCATTAGCTACAGTGATTTTCCCTTCCCTTGGAGCCAACTTATAAGAGGTGAAGTGGGAAGACATACCAGTCATATGTGCACTAGCTCCTAGCTCTAGAGTCCACAATCCAGGAGCTAGTAGGAGAAGATTGACAAGTAAGTGCACCGCCTATTTTTGCAAAAGTACTGGAAGGATTACTAATACTAGTAGAGGTAGAGAGCCTATTCTTCTCAAGGTGAGTCAACAGAATCTTGAGCTTCTCCATCACACCAGAGGAATCGTGTGTGGGATCTTGTACATTAGGAGGGCAATCAGCTCCAATAGTAGAAAGATGAGCATTACCCTTCTTTGCGGTTTTAAACTTGTCAGGCTTCAAATGTGGATTCAATTTCCAGCACCTATCCTTCGTATGTCTCGGCCTCTTGCAGTAATCACATATCACATCATCATGCTTTTCATTAGTACCCTGTTTGTTTGTACTCGACTTGGACCTTGAAGACATGTAGACAGATTGATCCATCACTGAGGTTTGCATCGTAGCAACCCTTCTACTTTCCTCTCCCCGCACTAAGGAGTATGCAGTAGCAAGGGAAACAATATCTGCACTCAAAATGTGTTGTCGAGTAAAATCGTACTCACCATTCAATCCAGCCAAGAAGTCAAACACTCGGTTCTTCTCAATATACTTCCAATACTGTTCACCGTCCTCAGGGTTCTTCCATTCCAAGTTCTCCAAATGATCCATTTCTTCCCATAGAGACTGCAAAGAAGAGAAGTACATGGCTATAGTTCTCTCTCCCTGATGTATATTACAAGCTTCTCTTCGGAGTTGATAGACTTGGGCTGTATTTTTTGCTCGGGAGTATGTGGCTGTAACACAATCCCAAATATCATTGGTAGTGGAGAGGAACATATAATTGGGGGCAATATGTGGCTGCATTGAACACACCAGCCATGACATAACCAAGGAATTATCCTGTTCCGATCTAGCAAGTTTGGGGTCATCAGCTTTTGGCTTCTCCTCTATACCAGTAATAAATCCCAGCTTACCCCTACCTCTAATAGTAAGCTTGGCTGATTGAGACCACTCTAGGAAGTTGGTTCCATCAAGTTTTACAGTGGTTATCATTACCATTGGAGACATCGACATTATCCAGCAGCACTCAGGAAGCAGTTTGTAACTCCTTAGGCACATCCATTTGAGTTGGGTAGGCCTTTTAACAGTTCTTCAGCACTACAACCACCAACCAACACACACAAGACCCACAAAAGATGGGAAACACTTGGCTGGAATCCAATGGGAGGCCCAAAACTGAACTGACGGCAATATAGGAAGGAAAAAAGACCTTCCGTAGAAAGATTAGTGGTTATAAGGATGTGGAACCACTTCCCATACCTTTAGTGATGCCAAATAAACCAAAACCAACAAGTTTCAAGCATGCATCGAACTCAGACAAGGAAGAAAAAAATCCAACATCAAACCGGTATTTTTCTGTAATTTTTGATTGTAAAATCCGGGAAAATCATAGACACATCAGATGAAGATAAGAACCATACCACAATAACCCTAAAACCAGGGCAAACCAGAGTATATCAGATTCGAGGGTTGCCGCCTGTTTCTGTACGGACAGCTGAAGTCATCCAGCGGAGGTCTGACATCAGTAGGTCTTGGTGAGTTCGGGAGTTGGCAGAGGAAAGACTTCTTCCTGCTCTGATACCAAGTTGTTGAGTGTAAGAAGAAGAAGAAGAAGAAGAAGAAGAAGAAGAAGAAGAAGAAGAAGAGTTACGGGAGAGAGTGGGGTGTTACTATTCACACCCAGAATATTCCATTATATGTTAAATCTGAAATTACAGTCATGTCCCTATAAGGGTACCCAAAATACAAATAATAAGAAAAGACAACAATACCCCTAAAGCCAAATACACATTCTCAACACTATCCATCCTTTCTTCCAATGAGCTTAGCTTGGGTGCTAGGCATCCTGGATTGTTGGCTCTGATACCAATTGATAAGAACACTTCTAGTGAGCTTCTTCAAGGGAGCTCTTCCTCCTGAAATGGAATAGTAGAGAGAAGAAGAAGAAGAGAGGTTGAAGAAGAAAAAGTGATTCAGATATTTTTCATGCACTCGTAGGGTTTCTCATGCTATTTATATTGAATCAAAACAGGTTAATGTCAAGCTCCCTCCATGCACATGGGATTGTTGAGTTTGTTATGCTGATGTGACCTCCTGGTGTAGACGAACTTGATGGGCTGAACTACACGGGATACTCTTCCTGAGCTGCTGCCTTCGGTGATCAGATTTTGAAGTTGTGGGGCTGATAGGCCCCAATTAATGCCAGGAAGAGGAAAGGTCAACAATCAGCTAAGGGGGGGGGGGGGAATAATTGAACAATTAATCACATGAGGGCAATTATAGCTGGAGGGAATAAGGAGAGTCTTGGGGCATTTATAGCTATGTCAGTTATGAATAAGAAGAGTTTTTGGGCATTAATAACTAGGCCAGCTGGGCATTTATAGAGGGAGTCAGTTATGCTATCAGTAGAGTATAAGAAGGGGCTTTGGGGGATGGGGGTGGTATGTTTTCTTTGAGTAAAGAATATTGTGAGTGTTTGGGAGAGCTGGCGGTCTCTCGAAGAACCGACCAACTGTTAATGTTTTCTGCTGAATGAATACTAGTTTCTTTTGTTGATGTTCGAGTGTGTGAACGCTGCTGTAAGTCTGTGAACTGCGTGTTAAATTTCTGGGTCATATCAGTGGTATCAGAGCGCGTCTTTCCTCGGCCATGGTGACAGCTAAGGAAGTGGCATCGCAGGTGGAGGGTTTCGAAGAACGCTTGACTTCTCTGCATTCTGAAGTGGATGGCTTACGTGATGAGATTCAACGACTCGATCCAGAAAAGATAGCAGCAGGACTTTCGAAGATCTCATCCCTGGAAGGAGGCGTTCAAGACCTGGTAAGACGTTTTGATCTGTTGCTTCAGCAACAGACCTTTTCAGCTCTTTTGTCTACAACTGACATTGCTCCTTTTGTAGCCGCATGAAGTCGTGCGGCTGACAAAGGGAAGAGTGCAGCTTTCCCGACGTCTTCTTCAATGTCAGTGCCAGAACATACTTCTGATCCACTTCCTCGGAAGTTGGAGTTGCCTATTTTTGATGGGGAAAATCCAGACGATTGGCTTTTTCGCACGGAGCGCTATTTTGAGATTAATGGCTTGCTTCCGGCGGAACGACTGCGGGCGGCTGTGGTCTGTTTAGAGGGTGATGCTTTGGAGTGGTATTATTGGGAGGATGGTCGGGGACCTTTTTGGAGTTGGGCAGAATTCAAGGAACTCCTCCTTGAACGTTTTTGATCGACTCAGGAAGGTAATTTACAGGAGCAGCTCTTCTCGTTACATCAGTCTTCTACTGTTAAGGAATATCGTCGCCAATTCGAGGTGCTCTCTGCTCCCTTACGTGACCTGCCAGAATCAGTCCTTGAAGCAGCCTTTGTTAATGGGTTGCGCCCAGATATCCAGGCCGAACTCCGACAGATGGAACCCGTTGGGCTGATCAGAAAAATGGTTGCAGCCCAGAAAATTGAGGAGAAGAATCAGGCCTTATGGGCTTATCAATCAGGTTCATTTCCTCGTGGGCCCACAACGTCCCTCTCTGGAACCCACTTTAACTCATGGGTTTCGCAAGTGACCTCTCCTGCTGTCACCCGACCTGTACGTGCCGCAATCTCTCCTTCTTCTTCATCAGCCCCTATTATTAAGGCCCCAACTCCTGCTTTCAAAAAGATGACCGATAAAGAGATGCAGCAGAAACGTGCGAAAGGTCTATGCTTCCGTTGCGACGAGAAATACAGCCCGGGACACCGTTGTGCTCAGAAATCACTTCAGGTTTTATGGGTTCAAGATGACGTGGAGGAAATCTGATGCGTCTAATTTGGACTGCACTTCTGGGGACACTGAAATTGCTCCGGCTCCAGAATCAGCTGCGCTTTGTGTTTCGTCTCTTGTTGGGTTGTGTGCGGCAAATTCCCTTAAGGTACGTGGACGCATTTTGTCACGTGAGGTGGTCATATTGGTAGACTTGGGTGCACCCCACAACTTTATCTCCGAAACTTTAGTGGAAGAATTGAAATTACCCCGCACCCCTACACACGAATTTGGAGTTCAGATGGGAAATGGTGAGGAGGTGAGAACTTCCAGAGTCTGCCGTCAGGTTTGCCTCAACTTACCCGAATTGGATGTCATTGCTGATTTCTTTCCTTTAAAGTTGGGCTCTATGGATGTCATTCTTGGTTTTCCTTGGTTAGCATCCCTTGGGGACTCGGTGATGAATTGGGGCAACATGTCTATGAAGCTCAATTTGGGAGGTGTCTGGGTGAAATTACAGGGCGATCCTTCTCTCTGTTCTTCTTAGGTATCTTTGCATGCTATGATACATAACTTACAACATGAGGGACATAACAGGGGTTTTCCACCTGGATATGATTTTGATGTTCATATCCACTATGGGGCTGATGCTTACATTTGTGGAGAAGAGACGGCATTGTTGGAAAGCCTTGAAGGAAAACAAGGAAAACCAAGGTTGAAGCCTCCTTTTCCAGCTAAGGCAGGGCTATATGGATGTCCAACAACTGTTACAAATGTTGAAACTGTGGCTGTTTCCCCCACCATGTTAAGGTGTGGTCCTGAATGGTTTGCTAGTTTTGGCAGGAAGAACAATTCTGGGACAAAGCTATTCTGTGTCTCAGGCCACGTGAATAAGTTTTGTACAAATGAAGAGGAGATGAGTATTCCATTGAAGGAGCTGATAGAGAGGCACTGTGGAGGAGTTAGAGGTGGATGGGATAATTTGCTTGCAGTGATACCAGGGGGTTCTTCTGTTCCACTGATTCCAAAGCACATATATGATGATGTGTTGATGGATTTTGATGCACTCCAGGCTGTCCAAACGGGTTTAGGGACAGCTGCTGTAATTATGATGGATGAGTCAGCTGATATTGTGGATGCGATTGCTAGGCTCTCTTACTTCTACAAGCCTGAAAGTTGGGGGCAGTACACACCATGTAGGGAGGGGACAGGATGGCTGTGGAGGATCATGGAGAGGGCTGAAGGTTGGAAACTCGAAGCTGGAGGAAATAGACATGCTTCAAGAGGTGAAAAAGCAGACACACCATCTGTGCATTGGGCGATGCTGCTGCTTGGCCTGTGCAGGGACATATCAGTACGCGGCGTGCGTCCATCCACTATGCCTGGAGCTACTGGTTTGGGAGTTCTTATTCATTGGCTGGGCCTACCTGATTTTGAAGTTCTTGGGAGCTTTTTGACTTACTTCAAGACCAGTTTCCTCATTTTAACCTTGAGTACAAAGTTAGACTTTGGGGCGGGTAATGATAGGCCCCAATTAATGCCAGGAAGAGGAAAGGTCAACAATCAGCTAAAGGGGGGAAATAATTGAACAATTAATCACATGAGGGCAATTATAGCTGGAGGGAATAAAGAGAATCTTGGGGCATTTATAGCTATGTCAGTTATGAATAAGAAGAGTTTTTGGGCATTTATAACTAGCCCAGCTGGGCATTTATAGAGGGAGTCAGTTATGCTATCAGTAGAGTATAAGAAGGGGCTTTGGGGGATGGGGGTGGTATGTTTTCTTTGAGTAAAGAATATTGTGAATGTTTGGGAGAGCCGGTGGTCTCTCGAAGAACCGACCAACTGTTAATGTTTTCTGCTGAATGAATACTAGTTTCTTTTGTTGATGTTCGAGTGTGTGAACGCTGCTGTAAGTCTGTGAACTGCGTGTCAAATTTCTGGGTCATATCAGGGGCCTGGGCTTTGGTTGTTGTCTGCATACTGTTGTGCTGGTCCAGGATCCTATCAATTGGACTCACCAGCTTCTGTCACTTCTAACAGCCCTATTTGTACCCACTCACAGCCAGTTGTTTTTCAGCCCTCAACCCAGCCCATTTCAGAACTGTTAAATCAACTCATGTCCACCATCAATGCTGCTCCTTCAATTGGACCATTACCTGTCTCACCTATTGGGCCATCAGCCTCATTAAATACTCGCTCGATGACTACTAGGTCCAAAAGCAGCATTTTCAATCCCAATACCTATGCTAGTATCAAATATCCTCTTCAACAAGGTCCACAACCTAGCTATTTTCTCAAGGCAATAAGGATCCACTTTGGTGGGAAGCTATGACATCAAAATTCAGTGCTTTAGTCAAGAATGGTACTTGGGTTTTGGACCTCCCTCGACCTAATGACAAACCCATTGGTTGCAATGGGTCTTCCAAATCAAAAGAAAGGCAGATGATCCATTGATCAGTATAAAGCCCGTTTGGTTGCAAAGAGCTATAACCAGCATGAAGGGATTGATTACTAGGACACCTTTAGTCCTGTTATTAAACCCACAACCATCTGTGTTATTCTTTCCTTGGCAATCTCATCTGGCTGGTCTCTTCGACAGGTTGACATTCAAAACACCTTCTTGCATGGTGACTTGCAAGAAACCGTTTATATAAGTCAACCCCTTGGCTTTGTTCACTCTCAAAACCCATATTGCAGTATGTCTCCTATGGAAATCCTTGTACAGGATTAAGCAAGCCCCTCTGGCTTTGTTTCACAAATTATCATCTGTTTTTCTCTCATATGATCTTTCCAACTCTTAGTCAGATTCATCTCTGTTTTACAAGCACTCACAAGGCATCTCTTTCTATGTGTTAACTTATATTGATGACATTATAATATAACAGGCTCTTCCAAGGCTGCTGTTGATGCTGTCATTCACTCTCTGGTCTCCTTTATTGTTCATGATCTTGGACCATTTAGTTACTTCTTGAGCCTTAAGTCTTGCCCACACCATCCGGTTTATTCTTGTCACAGCGAAAATACGTTTCAGATCTACGAACTGATCTTCATTTGGATGTAGCAAAACCAGTATATACTCCATTAAGACAGTGACCCTTTGCTTGACCCACGAGAATATCACAAGACTGTTGGAGCCCTTCAATATGTTCTTTTAACTTGCCTTGAACTTTCTTATGCCATCAACAAAGTCTATCAATATATGCATTCTCCGACCACCACTATTGGAGTTATGTGAAAAGGATTTTACGATACCTCAAACATGCCATTGATTTTGGATTAACTATTAATCACACTCGCTCATTTTCTTTGAGTGCCTTGACAAATGCAGACTGGGCAAGTTGCCCTGATGACCACAAATCTCATGGCTGGTTTTGTATCTATATGGGTTCCAATCTCATCTCATGGTCTAGTCGTAAACAGGTTACTATCTCACATTCAAGCACAGAAGCAAAATACAAGAGTATTGCTTGTGTCGCTGCTGAACTCTTTTGGCTTTGTCTGTTTCAAGAGTTACACATCCCCATTCGTCTTCTCCAGTATTATGGTATGACAACATAGGAGCCACCTACCTTAGGTCTAATCTGGTTTTTCGTGCACGTAACAAACACTGAGGTCGATGTGCATTTTGTTAGAGAGCATGTCCAACAAAAGCTTCTTGTCGTCAAATTCGTATACACCAAGGACCAAGTCACTAACATTTTTACAAAGCCTCTTGGTGTTCCCTATTTTGCTTGGCTTTGTGGCAAGCCAAATGTTGGTTACCCCACCTTCACCTTGAAGGGGGGTGTTAGAGATGTTCAAGCACCAGTTAATGTCAATGAATTCGTCTCACCAAAGAGAGTCCACCTCAGCATTAACTTCCATTTTTGAATTGTATACTCATCCTCGTATAACTGATCTTGTAACGACTGCCTGTATACATTATAAATATCATGTAAAGTACTGCTACAAAATATAGAATAAACTACTTCTTTCATCCCACTAGGTGAGTTCTTTCAGGAGGAGGAGAGAAGAGGTACATTTGGTTAATTAGAAGGTGGTTTCTAGGACCAAGAATTAGGGAGGACTGGGGTTGGGTCATAGTTCTGAGAAGTATTACTGCTGTCCTTGGTAAGTTGCTATTGGCAATTCAAGAACAATCAAAATTCTCTTTGAGGTTTGGGTTTCTGTGATTTGCAGTAATTATGGGAATAACAGATTGGGTGGGAGCAACGCCCAACATCTCAATAGGTTCTCTTCAGCCAATCCTTGGAAAGATATAGCCTTTACGTAGTCACTTTTCTCCTCCTTAGATTCAGTCCAGGAGATGGCAATCTAATCAAATTCTGGACTCATTGATGGTTGGGGAATCAACCTTTCAGTGTGTCTTACGCTAACCTTTTCCTCGTCCTAGATAAATAGGCCTTGGTCTTCTCAACCCTCATTAGAGATAGACATGGTCTAGACTATAACTTTAATTTCCATAGGGCTCTTATAGAAACTGAATTGGAAAATTTCTTCCTAACTTCCCTAGTCTCTAATGTCTACTTCTCACCTTCCCATCCTGATAAGATAATTTGGTCCCTCACCTCTAATGAAATTTTTACGACCAAATCCTACTTCCAAGGGCTGATTGCTGGCTCTGCTTCCTACTCTTTTTCTGAACCGAAAGATCTGGCTCTCTTTGGTCCCTCCGAGAATTGCCTTTATATGGAAAGCAGCTTGTGGCAAGATAAACACATAAGACCATATTCAGAGGAAAAGAAAGGGGCAGCTATGATTTCCCCTCATGACAACATTTTAAGGATCTGATGGAAGCTTTCACTGGGCTCCTCCAAGTTTTGTTTGTGGTTTTATTTACCAATGCAAAAGCAGCAAGCTTGGTAAAAGAGGCAGCCTCTACTCTACTTGAAGGCAGTAATTCATGTGGTCATGTGGTGCATTTGGGAAGAATGGAACAAAAGAATATTTGAGAATTAATACACCTCCATAGAAAACCTGAGAAGATGTGCTCTGATCTTGATCAGTTCCTGGATGCTGACTCATAAGTTCTTCAGTGGCTTCAGTTTTGCTCAAGGTTCAAAATATCGATACCCTGATATGCTGGATGGGGTGTATCGATATTTCGAACCTTGCACATATTATTTATTTAGTTTTTTTTTTTCAAAATTTCAAAGGGGCGATTTTTTATGTTATTTAGTTATCAAAAAAAATTTTCTTAAAATTCCTTAAAATAGGCGTATCAGTCAGCAAAAGATACGATACGATATGCTTGATACGGGGCGCATCATATCAGAATTTTGAACCTTGGTTTTGCTGGACTAGATGGGAATCTCTTGGAGACTTTGCAATCCTTCCCTTTTGCTCTTCAGACCAGCCTGCCTCTTTCTCCGAGGTCCCCCTGAAAGAATGGTAGGATCCATCGTATGGACGCCAAAAATGTTGCGGAATGGGTGGGCGAATTTCAAAAATTTTCTACCTTCTTCCAACTGGGAATCATATTCCCTAAATTCAGAATACAATATTCAAGGGTTCTACTTGAACCATAATCGAACCAGATCTGAACCAAAGACAAGGGAGGAATTATACCTGATCCAGAGAAGTAGTATCTCCCAAAGTTGGTGTTCACGCCCAAAGATGACACCAAGATCCGCTCCTGATGAAGATGACACAGCTGTATGTGGAACGGAACCAACAGAGTGCGTCCTACACACTGAATCCTTCGCAAGAATCCACTGGAAACTCTGAGCACCAAATCTTTTCAGTCTTTTTGCAAAACTGATGTCAAGAACCAATTTCTTGATTTCTTTCTTCTTCAAAGATTGAATCTTGTAAGAAAGAATGGTGGCGGCTGGAGGAGAACTCCTGAGATGAAGATGGCTGAAATTTCTTCTCTTCTCTCTAGAGTGTGTATGAGATCCAATCTCAATTCATAGGATGTTTTTCTTGCACAAAATCCTAGGTTCAAAATCTGATTATTGCTCTCAGGGTTTCTCCTCTTTTCTTCTTGATTAAGAAACCTCCTAAGGAGGAGTTATCCCAATCCAAATCAGTATTTGGATAGGGGATGATCTTAATCCTATCTGCAGATTAAGTTAGCTTACTCCTGATCTTATCAGGAGGTTACCAGATTCAAATCTGATTTGAATTTGGTCTCCCAGAGTGGATAAGGTTAAAGGCCCAATCCTTTTTCTAACTTTAATCTCAGATCCGCCCCATAAATGGGTGATCATATCAGCCCAGTTCGAAATGGGCTTTTGGCCCATTAAGTGTTCAGTGCTTAACTAGTTTCCAATCTGCTGCCCAGTTGGGCTTCTTTGTATGGCGTGGGACCCAAGCATTGATTTACACACCAGCCACATGGGTTCGGCCTAGCCTTTATTACAAGGCCTAGCCGAATTCACTAAGAAGCTTAGTGAACCCCTTGAGCCCATCATATGGACCCTATGGGCCCAACTCTTACATTAAGTGGTCCCTGGGCCAAGCCATCTTATAAAAACCCAAGGACTGTGGGCAGGTGCAAGATTAGCCCATCAGGTATTATCCTAAATGGCCTTACACTTAACCTCTCAGCCTATAATGATCAAGCACCGCCCAACAAGAGAGGACCTCTCCCTCGGCTGCAAGGAACAGTGCTGCACTCTCCACTCACATGGATCCTGGGAATTAAAACCATTTGCAAACATTTCGAAACCGTATGTATATACATATATAAATTTTGCAAAACAAAATTCCAACGATTGAAATCAACTGTCAGTAGTTTGGTTTCCATCAGAGAGAGTGCATTCCCGATCATTACCTTTGTCCGACAAAGGGGCTGATCCTGTCACTATGATCACCCACTCAGATGAATTCTCAGACTGCCTCAACATGCCCAGGTTTTGACCCCCGCTAAGGATCTCACTGATTGGCACATCAAAGACAACCCGATCCGACACCTAGTGAAGTATCATAATTGAGTCTAGGGGTCAGGTGTAACTTTCCAGTTTTGCCCATCTGTCTCCATGGTCAAGGGCAATACTGGAAATCTGGTCCGGTTCAAGGATTCGAGTAATCCCATACTGCATGTGCCTTGGGTCTTACCCTGGTGGCCGAGACAGGCCATCCCAACACTTGGCGGCACACCAATATTAGCCTTGGTAGGATAAATCTCCCCAGACTTATCCAATGGCTGTGAACATTTAAAACTAACACGTGTCTCAATAAGTGTCCAGTTTTAGGGTCTTACACAGAATTATACAAAACAACATGAATCAAACATGCACTTTATTTATTTACACTAAATATCAAAAGTACATCAAATCAGATTGAAGCTAAGGGAATACAAAACTGTCTAACACCCCCAACACCTTTGTTCTGCACATTGATGGTAGTCTAAGTATATCTCGAGAGAACCTGCATGGTGCTGGCTTTGGGGGTGTCATTTTAGGTCCATATGGTAGCTTGAATGGGTGTTTAGTGGCCCTATCTTTATGGCTGATGTTCCTTAGGCTGTGTTAAAATCTCTTCTGAAGGGCTTCCAAATAAATTTATGCAAGCTGATCCCATTGCAATAGAAAGTGACTCCAAGATTGTTATTGGTTGGATTAACCTATGGGACTGAGCCTTGGGGGTTTTCTCACCTTTATGAAATAACAGATATTAAAGCTACAATAAATTGCGGGTTTAGAGTAAGAGATCTAAATCAGATTGCAGATTCTCTAACTAAATCAGGGCTGGCAGGTTTTGTATAGTGCAAACAAATTACCATTTGATTAAGTGGGCTTTTATTTTTGCTGCTAAGCCCTTTTGTACATCATCTCATGTACACCCCCCCTTTGATCCAAGTTCAAAGTTTTGGTTCAATATGCCCCGTATCGGGATTGTATGGTATCTTTTGCTGACTGATACACCTATTTTAAGGCATTTTAAGAAAATCTTCTTTTAATAATTAAATAACATAAAATTGGTTCCCTTTGGAAATTTGAAAGAAAGGAACTAAAAAGAAAAGTGCAAGGTTCAATGTATCGATACACCCCTTCCAGCATATTGGGGTGTATCAATATTTTGAACCTTGCTTTGATGTAATGAAATTTCGCTTTTCTCAAAAATTATATTCCTAACTTTCGTGGTTCTTCTCTTAACTTGGAAAACAAACCTGAGTAGTTAAGAAATACACGATTATTGCAAGGTATGACTCAAAAGGACCAACGTCAACTAAACTCAGCCTTAACCCCAACTATTTGGGGCTGGCTACAAGAATCTTGTCCCACCATTGTGCTTTATCAAGATCCATGTTCTCTTTCAAATCATAAATTCTTAAATCATTTTTTACCACTTCATACCATGTTTTCTTTTTGTCTTCCCATGCTCTTTTAGAGCCTTTTACTTACACAGTTGTACCAATATAATCCCCAATTGTTTGGCCATTGGCCATCAATGCACATGACCAAACTCTTTCATTTTACACTTCCTCGTCTCGTCATTAATTGGACATACTTCTATATCCTCTTTGATGTGTTCATTTCTAATTCTTTCCTTTCTAGTCTTGTCACTCATCCTTCTCAACATCCTCATTTCAGTTGCATTCAGTTTTTGAATATGTTTCTTGACTTCCCAGAACTCCATCCCATGTAGCAATTGCTGGTCTTGCAACTGTTCTCTAGAATTTTTCTTGTTAGTCTCTTTGGTGTGCTGATCACACAACACATTTATGCACCTTTCCAATCAACCACTTTGCTCTAATTCTATGAGCAACATTCTCTTTAATTTCTCCCTCATGATGTATATTTGATCTAAGGTACTGAAAGTGGTTAGCTTGAGGCATCTCTTGACCATCAATCTTGATTGCACCACTGCTGTTACTACGATATTTACTAATATTGTAATACCTGTATACTGGTATAATTCAAGAATTTCACCTGAGGGGTAGATTTTAAGAATCTCAACAAGAGAGCATAGTTAAGAGACAATCCAACCTAGCTGCCTCCATTATTGTCCTCCCCCAACTGCTAACATGGGGCTGACAACAAACTAACATTTTTGTGTATGTAACCAGGCACCTGTCACACCTGTACACTTGACTGATGAGGTGGCATAGCAATGAAATGATAAGAGGTTGAGGAAGTCAAATTCAACATGTACTTAAGGCTAATAAGCAACATCACTTTTGAAGTGCGGAAATGGTATAACATTAATTTTTTAGAATTCATAAGTCAAACAATTTTAAACCCTTTGCTAAGATGACCATATATATTAATAGAGAAATGGATATATTGAACTGGACATTTGTGTCTGCAACTCTTGTGATCCAAGACATTTTGTTAAGGTTGTGTTTGGTTTGAAGGAAGAAGTAGGGAAAGTAATGTTTTAGTATTTACATCATACAAGTTTTAACTAATCAGTAATACCAACGAGCAATAGTCTGTGATTGACTTGTCTTGACAAAATATCAGTTTCGTATCATCACTGGTGTTGGGACAGTGCTTTAGAATGGTACAAATCAAAAGAAAGAGGGAATGGAAAGTTTATATTTTGTTCTCACTTTCAACCATTACTATCTAAAACTACCTAAATATTTTTAATTGCCATTCATCTTTTCTTTACATCAACTTCTGCTTAAAGTAGATTTTCTACTACCTTGGAGAGCTTAATGATTCCCTTTCATATGCCCTAGGGTCTGGACCACTCATTGATGTTTCAGAGAATTGTGCTTTGTTCATATTCTTCCTGGTAAGATGCCGTATTTTATGTTGACGTTTGTCCTTTTTTTTTCCAAAAACTACTGGTCAAGTATATAACTTTGGCTATCTGATTCTGTTTTAGCTAAATTATTAGATGAATGTGCTAGCCTTAGGTCTAAGGCTGTGTAGTCAAATGAAGCAGAGGATGACCCAACAGGAGGACATTGTGGAAAGATTGCTTGATAAGTATGCTGATTACTTTTTGTTATCTTCCATATTGATGCAGGGGCATACCAATACCTTAACTCCTAATAAAGTTGGGTTTATATTCATAAACCAGTCCTTAAACGATCCACTAATCAGGTTTTTGTTTGGGCCTCTAAACCATTCAATTGTCAAGCTCAAGCCCAAGATCATACCCAAAGTCAGGCCCATATACAGACCCATACAAGAGCCCAAACCCAACACCATGCCCATGTGCACATAGTATGCAAGTTCATATAAAATATTATACACGTGTTGACTTTTTTTAAGTAAATGTCCCAAATTGTGATTTTTCAAATATATGGAAAAATGTACAAATAATTTGAGAAAAACATATGACATAAATAATTTTTATTTTTGAAAAATACACGACCAAAAAATTGGGAATTAAAAACATATTTAATTTTTGAATAAGGTAAAGTAATGTTTATTAGTGGAAGCTAAGTACAACGCATGATAAACAGTGAATCATTGTATACTCTTTCCAGTAACATTTGAATACAAATCAAATATCAACTGGTTGGTGGCCCATTGGTAGGATCTTGGCTTTGTTGTAGCAGAGACCTTGGATCAAATCCTGTTGCCACCAGGGATGAGGGGGTTTTAGGGGATGGGGAATGGGCTACCCCCTGTTGTATAGCCCCTCAAAGAAAAAAAGAAAAAAAATAGAATACAAATCAAATGGTACAACATTGGAATTGTCCTCAGTTACCATGAAACCAACTCTGTTTGGGTGAAAAAACAGATAAACTGAAGATTGCCTGAACTCCTCCATAGATGTCCAGGACCTAGCCTGCGGCCTGCCTAATACATTCTGTAATAAAGCGTCTTCTTCTGAGCTCTCATTTTCAAATATTCTTCTATTTCTCTCTGTCCATATAAAACCACATGATTGCAGTTAGAATGGCTATCCAAGCAATTCTTCCTTTCTTGTTTATTCACACACCAAGCTTCCAAGAATGCTTTGACAGATTTAGGGGCTGTCCAGCACATTTTCAAGAGTTTAAAGAAGTGAGATGAGACCAAATTCTATGTATAACCGGACAATGTATGAAATTGTGATAAGAGTTAAGACTATCCCTTGTTACACAGTTGCCTAGTACAGCTGTCCAAATTAGAAAATAAACTTTTGATGGAATGGATATTCTCTGTGCTTTATCTGGAAAAGAGTCGTTCTGGTTTTCTTCAAGGATCTCGATGAAGAGTTTAACAGAGAAGTACCCACTATCTACCAAATCTAAATTCTCCTGTCTTCCCTTTCTATGTTCAGTTGAGTGTCAAACTGTAATGAAACAATGTAATAAGTTGGCTTCACTCTTCACCCCCCAACCCTGGAAATTTTAAAATATGTTTATATTTTACATGTTTTTGTTTGAGAAGGTAAGGTAAAGATGTTTTTGATAAACGAGACAAAGTTACAACTCCTTCCTGGAGCCCCACATCTTGTAAGAGGGAAAATTACTGACTCCAAATAGACTGAGTACAAAGCAGCTGAAATACATTCTGAGATTTAAACTCAGGGGAGACAGATGACCAGGAAACAAGTTTAGACACAGCAGTCTGAATTTAGTCCTCCGGTCTTCTCACTTTGTTGCAGAAAATCCTATTTTTTCTTTCAGTCCATAAGGTCACTAAAACAGCCACAGGGATGGTTCTCCAGATCAGATTACCCTTCCTCTTCAGGCCAGGTAGTTTCCAGCAGCATAAAAGATCTTTAATAGAGCCCGGCATGACCCAACAGACCCCAGGCCCCCAGCCACCTTTTGAAAGTGCTCCCAAATTCTTACCGAGGTCGAGCAGTGGAAGCCCAGGTGATCAGCTGTCTCTGGCAACAGCCCACATAAGCCACAATTTAGATCTGAAACCTGGACCCCTCTCCTAACCATATTAGTCCTTGACACACACTTATTAAGGGTCATCACCCACACAGAAAATTATGTTTAGATGGACTGACAGTGTTCCACACCTGCTTACTTGTGAAATCAGAAGTGTTTAGTCTACTCAGTTTTGAAGCCAAGGATTTAACAGTAAAAACTCCATCACCACCTCCATTCATCCTCCAGATTAACCAAAATAGCTTGCTTCTGTAACAGTTGCAGATCTAACAGCTGATCCATCTCCCAATCAAAAAGGTTTCATCTGAAGAGGGGGCACCCAGAGATTGGTTCCCCAACCACCTCATAAGAATCAGCAACTGAGACTTCAGGGCTGCGGGCACATTGAAAAAGTAGAGGATAAGCTTCAGCTAGGGGAATGTCTAAATACCAGGAGTCCTTCCAAAATTTCAACCTATCTCCCCTACCAATCTTGAGAGCTAGGCCTTCAGAGAAAACCAGCAAGTATTTCATAATTCCTTTCAAAGAGAGTACCCCCAGCTCTGAAAAGATTTCCAATTACCCTAGTCCACCCCATATTTAGATGCATTAAGGTCCTCCACCAGGCAGTCCTCTCCACACCAAACCTCCAAAGCCATTTTCTGAGAAGAGAAGAATTAAAAACCTTCAATTTCCTTATTCCCAAGCCTCCATCCTCCACAGGGAGGCAAACCTGGTCCCAGTTAACAAGGTGGATTTTTCTTTCTTCCTCCCAGCCTCTTCACAGAAAATTCCTCTGAAGGGACTCCAACTTCCTTGCTATTTTAGAAGGGATGGGAAAGAGAGATAAGAAATAAGTGGGAAGGTTAGGAAGAGTACTTTTTAGAAGAGTAACTCTACCCCCCGAGGAAAGATACTTCGCTTTCCAGGATGCTAGTTTTTTTTCCACCTGTTCTACCATTGGGTCCCAGGTAGCACTTGTGGTATACTTGGCCCCAAAAGGGAGCCCTAAGTACCTACCAGGAAGATGATCCACTTGGCAGGCAAGAAACTCTGCCAACTCATGCAAACAGTCAACTTGACCCACTGGAAATAAAACACTCTTCCCCAAGTTAACTTTGAGCCCAGATATCACTTCAAACCAGCTTAGGATCCCAAGCATACTCTCCAACTGGTCCCGCGAAGCATCAATAAAACACTAAGTGTCATCCACAAACTGTAGCATGTGCACCTTCTCCCCCCCTCCCAGGTTGATTTCAAATCCCTCCCACTGACCATCAGAAACAACCACCTTACTGAACTGAAACAGCACCTCCATAAGACATATAAAGAGTATAAAGAGCAAGGGAGAAAGAGGATCCCCTTGTCTAATACCCCTCGAGCTCTCAAAGAAGCCTGTAACTTGTCCATTGACCAACGAAGTAACATAAACTTACATCCAGTTCCTCCATTTTTGCCCAAAATTCCTTTTTGCAAGCACAAAATTCAGACATCTCCAGTTCACATGGTCATAAGATTTCTCAATATCCAATTTGTAAATCAGGCCTGGAGTCCCAGCTCTTCTCCTAGAGTCAATGAGCTCGTTTGCAATAAGCAACTGCCCAACATCTGTCTCCCAGGAACAAAGGAACTTTGATTTTCGGATATCACACTAGACATGACCTTTTTCATCCTCTCAGCCAGCACTTTAGCTAGAATCTTGTAGAAGATATTGAGAAGACTAATAGGTCTGAAGTCCTTGATGTTTACAGTCCCGGACACTTTAGGAATGAGAGAAATAAATGTGGCATTTAGACTTCTCTGCAAGGAGGCACTACTATGGAAAGTCTGGAATACATTCAGAACATCTTGCTTGATGAACTCCCAGCACTTCACATAGAACAGGTTTGTCACACCATCGGCCCAAGAGATTTCTCAGCCTCCATCTTATTAATTTTTTCTTTAATTTCCATCTCAGTGAAAGGACCTTCAAGATAAGCTTTCTGATCATCAGAGAGCCTTTTAAATTATATTTAAAATGTGCCAACTTTTTTACACAAAACTTTTTATATAAGAATGCATTAAACATGAATGATATTTGGTTGATCTTTTATTGTATTACACTTATTTGATTTAATTTTTGCCATGTTTTTTGCTTTTGATTTTGAATTATACACAAACATTCTCATATAGAAAGGGTAGGTCAGAGGTGAACTTGAACTTGTTAGAAGGAACTTAGGAATAGCTTCAATTGGTGATAAAATGAGGGAAAGTAGACTAAGATGGTTTGGTAGGATGCAGAGAAAACCATGTACCTGTAAGAAGTAATCTGTTACAAGTGCAAGTTTCAAAAGTTTTTGCCAGATTAAAGCTGGGAGTTTTTGGGGTGGTTCCAAAGAAGAAGGGGAAGAAGACGAAGAAAACCTTTCAGATAAGAAAAGAAAGTTTGGTTTCAGACATTGGAGGCAATGAGGAAATGGGTAAAGCATGATGTTTTACCCGTTGAATAGGTTTCTGGGTTCAGTCTAGGTGTTTTTGTTTTAAGGGTTGAGATAAAGGTTTAGGTGGGAGTGATCAGTTTTGCTTGGTTGTGTGAGTTTTAATGGAAGGGGATGTTATGTTTACTCAGGTTTTCAGCTTTGGTTGGGGTGGGTATCTCAAAATGTAATTGATTTTTCAGGGCTGATTTTTTAGGTGTAAGGGGTTAAGCTGATGTTGTTTTTCCTGGGTTGGGTGATGTCTTATCACCCGTTTGTATCCTCCTTTTTTTGTTTCATTAATAAATTTTCTTCTTTATTTATAGTAGGAATCAGCTGAATTAAAAAATATGAAAGAAAGTAGTTTCTTGAAGAGAGAAGGAAGAGAGAAGGAGAAGAAGAGAAGAAGAGAAGAAGAGAAATTGAAAAGAAAAGAGAGCAATAATCTGGCCGCCCCCTTCACTTATTATTTATACTAAAATAATAGAACAGTACAAAGACAACTATGCCCTTATAGGGCGGCAAAACATAAAACAACATATATAACACTCAAAAAACATAATAAAATTTGGACTCACATAACTACTGTGGTCCCCACCTCCTATCTAACAACTAACATAAAACATCTACTCAAAAAAACATCATAAAACAAATTAATCTTCAACACTCCCCCTCAAGTTGGGAGTAAATGTCACACATTCCCAACTTGCGTAGATCATGTTCAAGCTTGTTCCTTGCCACCCCTTTAGTGAGAACATCAGCCAGTTGCAACTCTGAAGAGACATATGGCAAACAAACTTCTCCGGTTGTTACCCTTTCTCTTATAAAGTGTATATCAACTTCAATGTGTTTTGTCCTATCATGCTGAATTGGATTGTGGGCAATATTGATTGCAGCCTGATTGTCATAGTATAACATCATAGGTTCCTCTGCTTTCACCACAATCTCACTCAAAAGAGATCTAACCCAAAGAAGTTCTGAGACACTATGAGCCATGGATCTATACTCGGCCTTTGCACTTGACCTTGCCACAACTGCTTGCTTCTTACTCTTCCAGGAGTTCAAGTTTCCACCTACAAAGGTACACACTCTTGATGTAGACCTCCTATCATCTAAGCATCCTGCCCAGTCTGCATCTGTATAGGATTCTAATTTTAGATTCTCATGATTTGAGAAAAGAATGCCTCTGCCAGGGTGCTTTTTCAGATATGCAAGTACTCTTTCAATAGCTTCCCAGTGCTAAACCCGAGGTGCATGCATGTATTGACTCACAACACTGACAGCATAAGAAATATCTGGTCGTGTCATACACAAATACAGGAGTGTCTGTTGGTTTGGTCCCCAGCCAGTCTCTCGTTGTAGGTCAAGTACATACTTTCTCTGTGAAATGAAGATCCCATGTTTGGATCTTGCAACTTCAATCCCTAAGAAGTATTTGAGCTCACCAAGATCTTTGATCTCAAATTTTTGCTGCAATGATTTTTTGAGATCATCAATCTCCTCCAGATCATTTCCTGTCACCACTATATCATCCACATACACAATTAGAATTGACACCAAAGCATCTCTCCACTTCACAAAGAGTGTGTGATCAGACTGTGTTTGTGTGTATCCAAAACGGATGAATGCCCCTCTGAACCTGTTTTGGTCCATATAGAGATTTTCTGAGTCTGCACACCTTTCCTTTACCAACATTTTCATAAAAGCCTGCTGGAATGTCCATATATACCTCCTCCTGTAAGTCACCATTGAGGAAAGCATTTTTGACATCAAGTTGGAACAAGGGCCATGAATAGGTGGTTGCTAGAGATAAAAGGATACGGACTAAACTCATCTTAGATACTGGTGCAAAGGTTTCCAGATAATCAACACCATAGGTTTGAGTATACCCTTTTGCTACCAGCCTTGCCTTGTACCTCTTTATCTTTCCATCGGCCTTATACTTCACTGTGAATACCCATCGACATCCGACTGTCTCCTTGTCTAGGGGGAGATCAACTATTTCCCAAGTTTGGTTTTTGACCAAAGCATCCATCTCATCTCGCATGGCTGTTTTCCACTCAGGTTTGGAGAGAGCCTCAGTAATATTCCTGAGTATAGACACAAAATCCAGGGAAGAAAGCAAAGCACGGTAGGAGGGTGATAAGGCGCTGTAGGAAAGATGGTGTGAAATGCAGTGGGCTGTACACTTTCTCTTCCCCTAAAGAAGTGCAATGGGAAGATTAAGGTCAGTGGGATCAGCTGCAACAATGGTGTAAGGGACAAAAACATTATCATCAGAAAACATAACCGGCTCAGGCTCAAGAGGAATACCTGGAATTGTATCTGCCGAATCTGGAGTTTTAGAAGGACTGGCAGAGAGTGGTGTGGGTTGAGGATGTGTGGAGTCAACCATCATCTGCCGGCGCTGATATTGCTGTGAGGCTGCCCGTAGTGGCTCAGGTAATGAAACTGGAGGAGCAGGTGCTGGTTGAAGTGCAGGTGGTGGCTGAATTGATGTAGATGCTAGCTGAACTGATGGAGGCATCACAGAAACAGGAAGTGGAACAAATTGCGAGTTCTTCTCCCCAAAACTCTCCCCCTGAGGAGAACCACTCGAGAAGAAGAATGTGGATTCATAAAAGGTAACATCCATAGTGACAAATCTACTCCTCAACACTGGGTCATAACAACAATACCCCTTTTGGTTCTGAGCATACCCAAGAAAAACACATTTCTTGGCCTTAGGATCCAATTTTTTGCGATGAGGGCCAAGAATGTGAACAAAAGAAACACAACCAAAAACCCTCAGAGGTATATGAAATATCTCTCCATTTGGAAAAAGAAGGCTAAATGGCACCTTAAACCCCAAAGTCCGTGAAGGAACACGGTTAATCACATGTACAGCTGTAAGAACTGCATCTCCCCAGAACTGCACAGGAACTGAAGCACACACCATAAGACTCCTTGCCACCTCCACAATGTGTCTGTTTTTCCTCTCAGCAACTCCATTCTGTTGCGGTGTATATGCACAATTGCTTTGATGAACTACACCATATTCTAAGAGATACGTGGTTAGGTCCTTCTCAAAGTACTCTCTGGCATTATCTGATCTAAAAGCCTTAGTTCTCACTCCAAATTGTGTGAGGACCATCTGGTGGAATTGTCGTACTAAGTTAGGAACCTCATCACGTGATCTCATCAAATATATCCAAGAATATCGTGTATAATTATCCACAAACAAGAGAAAGTAGCGGGATCCTCCCATGGAAGGGATTTGATATGGCCCCCATACAGTGTGAACAATATTAAAAGCAGAAGTACTTCTTATATTACTTGGTTTAAAAGACTGTCTACAATGCTTTCCTAACTAACAACTCTCACACTCCAAAGTAGATAATTGAACAAAGTCAAACAACTTTGGGAAAAGACATTTCAAAGAACCAAAAGAAAGATGTCCCAAGCGATTGTGCCAAAGCATAATCTGGTTCACTGACTCTAACCCACTACTGCTGCTGTTAACATGATGGCCTTGATGTCTCGGGATCTCATCCAGAAGGTAGACTCCATTCACCTCATGACCACTCCCAATCATCTTCTTTGACTCCAGATCCTGCAAAACACAATTAACAGGAAGAAAGGTCACAGAACAATTCAAATCTTTTGTTAAAGAACTAACAGACAGTAGGTTGGTCTGAAGTCTAGGGACATGTAAAACAGAAGACAAAGTTATATCATTGGTCACTCTAACTGTCCCCTTCCCAGCAATGGGCATATGTGAACCATCTGCTGTAGAGACTCTGTCTCTACCAGAGCACAACTGATAGGAACTGAAAAAGGTAGGGGCATTAGTCATATGCTCAGATGCTCCTGAGTCTATAATCCAGGGAGGTCCCTCCTTACCTGAAGTTGATGCAAGATTTGCAGTTGCATATGAACTACTTGTATGTGCAAAGGAAATGGTGTAGTTGGCTCCTGCATTCTGCTGTCCATCTGGAAGGCTAGACCTGGATGCATCTTTCTTGCTCATAAGCTGTCCAAACCTCTCCAATTTTGTTCTCACTACTGCTACTGCAATGGATTCCCAATCAGTTTGGGAGAGAGGGGCTGAAGAGTCTCCTGTAGTGGATACATTTGCATTTCCCTTCTTGTTTCTTATCCGAGCAGGCATAAGATTTGGATGAAGCTTCCAACAAGTGTCCCTAGTATGCTTAGGCTTCTTGCAATAATCACACACCAAGTCCTTATCTTCCCTTCTAGTCTCACTACTCCCCCTATCTCCATTCGGCTTAGGTTTTGTTGTACCAACATAGCCGACTGGTCAATCCCAGGCTGTCTCAGCATTACATTCCTCCTACTCTCCTCTCCAGAGACAAAAGTATAGGCTTGAGAGAGTGTCACACCCTCTTTAGAAAGAATATGCTGCCTAGCAATGTCAAATTCAAGGTTCAGCCCTGCCAAGAACTCAAAAACCCTATTCCTCTCTACCAGTTTGTGATAAGTTGTTGCATCATTTACACTTTCCCATACCATAGTTTTTAAGTGATGTATTTCCTGCCATAGGGTTTTTAGCATGGAGAAATACACAGTAAGAGGTTTTTCTCCCTATTTCATACTTATCACCTGATTTCTTAATTGATAGGCTCTGGCTTCATTTTTCTTCTGAGAGTAGGTTTCAGTCACTCCATCCCAAATCTCCTTAGCAGTATTAGCCCATAGGAATTTTTTTGCAATATGAGGTAACATAGAATTACACAGCCAGGACATTACCATGTAATTCTCTTGCACCCATCGGGAAGAGTCTGTATCAGGTTTCTTCTCCTCCCCAGTGAGATACCCTAATTTTCCACGGGCACCAATAGCCATCTTAGCTGATTGTGCCCACTCCAAATAATTTGTACCATCAAGTTTTACTGTAGTAATGATCCCAGACCAAAAAATATCACTACTACCTCCAACACCCAGTCCCACAGTACCGATATATTTCATCTCAGTATTTCAACACTCCATTTTACTTCAAACAGTTCAACAGTAAGAAAAAATAGATTGGAGACCTTCAAAAAATAATTTAATATCACACACACAGAAACCAACCCTTCTAGAAGAAGAAAACCCTAGCTGGAGGAAAATCTCTCTCCTCCCCACGCCTCCCAATAGAGAGAAAAGTGAATCGATCACTCCAGGAGGCCTAGAAAATTTCAGAAACCAAACCGCCCTCTTCAGAAAATCAAAAGAAAACTAACAATACCTGTGCGCCCAAGATCAAATAAAAAACAAAGAGTACAACTTTTCTAGGACTCTTCCCCGTACTCCAGTTCTTCCTGATTTTGATGCCGAACAGTAGATCACCTTCCTGATGTCTAGATCCCACCAAAAACTCCAAGAACTGGGCAATCTATAGCAGATCGATCAGCCCTTTACTACTTCATGCAGTCGGTTGATCTAGGCTGAGAATGCTTCAAGAAACCCTAGCTAATGCTCTGATACCAAGTAGGAATCTGCTGAATTAAAAAATATGAAAGAAAGTAGTTTCTTGAAGAGAGAAGGAGAAGAAGAGAAGTAGGAAAAAAAAGAGAGCAATAATCTGGCCGCCCCCTTCACTTATTATTTATACTAAAATAATAGAATAGTACAAAGACAACTATCCGGTCCACCCCTCTCAAGATCCCAGAGTAGCTGGACTAACATTGGATAATGGCCTTTTTTCTTTAATCTTTGTCATGACTATGATAGGAGTTCTAAAACACAGAAAAGGAAATAAACTCACAAGTTGGTAGGTGGACTTAGAGTGATCTCCATGTACCATGATTCTTAATAAAATTTGTAGTCTGAGTGAAAATCTTACTCCCAAGAACCAGCCTTAATTTTATATATTTGTTCTTATGTTTGTATTTTGTAATTCTACAATGATTTGAATAGGCTATGTATGATGTCAGAACAACATTCATGAAGCAAAGGTTTTTTGGATCTTACCGTGCTCTTCAATCTGCTGTCCTCAAATTGTTTCCTTGCTCTTTAAGTCCTATAATATACAAATTTTTGTTATGATGCAGGCCTGGCAGTTGGAATATCTTGTGCAGGTACTAGTCTAAATGAATCCATATATTTGTTGGAGCTTCTTACATAAGGTGTTTTGGATTCTGTTTGTCACGGAGCTGTCATATTATTTATCTTTATTATCTGGACTTGTAGAATTCTTGATGCTGGGAGAAGGAATGCAACTATCAATTTGCATTCTAAGATGAAGCATGATGAGTTCACTGCAGTTGTTGGTCTTGCTGTCTTTATCTAGCTTTGGTATTGCTATTCCCATGTATATTTTATAAGCCCTTCTTCTCACTCCTATCATTCACTGGGCTGAATAAAGATCTTAAAGTTCCAACTTCCCATTGCTGTTCTATCAACATCTGCAGAAGCCAAAGCCAAGGTTAAAATGAAGCAGATGAGAAAGCTGATGCTGAAAAGCCATCCAGAGAAGAATATTCTTTAGTTGGTTTGAACCTGGGAAAAGGAAAATCAACCAGTAGCAAGGACAGGGTTCTGACTATGCTGATACCAATTTTTACTAGCTATATACTAGCATCATTTAGAAGGTAATTGTTCCCCTAGTTGTCAATGTGTTGTAGAATAGCAAATGAGCATGTTTTGGATCTTTGATTTCTTTCCCATATTGCACAAATATTTTAGAACATAAAGAGATTGCTGAAGCAGTTTTAAGGTACAAAACAGCGTCCAAATCTGTGAATTAGTGCTGACCGAACTGTCTCCCATCTGCAGTTGCTAATGGTCTACTAACCTATATTCATCAAATTTGTAAGCTGATGCTCCTTTACTTGCTTTTAGTTGATAGCCCATCAGAAAACAGGTCAGAGCCTAAGCCATCTTTTGAAGTTTTGACTATCCCCAACCTGAATGGTTCTTGTTCAAGAAAAGTTCGTTTGAGTTTCTGAAGGAAGGCAGATATGTACCCATTAGCTGGCACCTTCCAGGTTTGTTCTCCTGAGGGACTTGTGAGTTGTGGCTAACCAAAGTAGAAGTGATCTCTTTCCACTGTCATCATTTCATTTACAGCCTCACTCGCAAAAGGATCAAGCATTAGGTCAACAGGGATCAGCGGAAGACTGTTGATGTAGAACCTCAACGATCTTGGCCCTTTTGAGTTTTGAGTATGCCACATCATTGCAATCTTGACCAAATAGAGTGTTTCTTCATGTAGTAGATCGGGGAGGTCAGCTATGTGAGCAGACAAGCCTTTTCCCGCAACTGTGACACAAGAGGTGGATGGCTGCTTGAACCACATGTTTGTTTACGAGGGAAATAAAAATTTATAAGCCTAACGGTATTTTTCCAGCTTAATCACATTTCGAAGTGAGGTTGGGGGCCTTGGGGCCCTTGCCCCTTGGGGGTAAGGGTGTCAATGGACCGGATTCGGGTTGGACCCCGTTCAAATCGCATTTAAATTGGACGGGTTGGACGGTCTATGCTTTGGCATCGGGTTGGACTGGTCCGTATTATTTTGGTCCTAAGTAATTGGTGGATTGAAATGGACGAAGTCGATTAGTCCGCAAACCACCTGAGGATCGATTTTACTTCAGATTCCAACTCTCCAAGTCTCCAACCTAGGGTTTCTCCAAGGGAACTCTCTCCAACGGCTCTTTTTTTTTCCGACGGTTCTCTCACCGACCAGTCGGTGACTATCTCCGTCAGTTTGCTTGAGCTGCATGTACAGAGAATATATTGTCTTCACTTTGGACTCCAACTCTCCAAGTCTCCAACCTAAGGTTTTTCCAAGGGAACTCTCTCCAACAGCTTTTTTTCCGATGGTTCTCTCACTGGCGAGTCAGTGACTATCTCTGTTAGTTTGCTTGAGTTGCATGTGCAGAAAATGTATTGTCTTCACTAGCGGCTATCTCTGACAATTTTTCTCTCCAGCAGTATCTCTCTAACATTTTTATCTCCACCAGTTTTCTCTCTCCAACGGCCATCTCTCTTCTGTGATCTGCAATCAATTGTTGAAATAGGTAATATATCACCCCTCAGTGGGCTTCCTTGATGGTGCAGCTCATCTGTCTTGTAGTCTAGTTTATTATTTGATTCATTTTTGAAGTGGTTGTCTAATTGTGTTTGTGCTAAGTCTAGTGATGTTTAATGTTGCTTTGTCTTAGGTAGTATCGGTCTGTTTTCTGTTTCTTTGTTTTTAGAAAAGTCAAACTTAAGATGCCTGGTTGTTAAGTAGTGGTTGTTCCGGCCAGTTGTTTGCTATTTCAGTTCCACCAATTATAAACATCTTTCACATCTTTTGCTTTTTGAACCAAATCATGAGCATCTCTGGTGAAAGACCTATATTTATATACAAAAGTAACCTTGGTCTGTTTGTTTTCTGTTGTTGTGTTGCGTTTGTTTAGTTATATTTATCCTTTTTTACAATGAAGATATTGCTTACCCAAAAAAATAAAAAAACTGGATTGTTCAAGCTTTTCAGGCACTGATTGGCAAGAAAAAGTGGGCAATACATCCATTTTTTGCAGTTGACAAACCAGAAATAGAGATACATTTTTATCTGAATCAGAGGGTTTTCTCTTTTAGTGAGAGATTGTAACAGAATAAAATTCACAGTTTTTAGTTTTAGGAAATTTATGGGCCATATTGTTATTCCATTGTAGGATTGCATCTAAAAACATCTAGAGATGATTCTCAAAATATTGAAAGAAAAAGATGAAGGGGTGTTCTATGTGAATTATTTTTCATGTGAGATATGTGGCAGCTAGATATGTGGGGCTAGAAGTGGAACACGAGTGGAGAGTTTTCAGTTATTGTTCAGTGGTCATTCTAGAATTGCAACAGTAATATACTTTTTAATTTACTGCTTTTTTTCAGATAACATGATTGATTAGTTTTAGTGAACTATCCATTGCATTCTTAGGAATTTTGCCTTGTTAATTGCTCTGTTTCTTTGAATGTGTCTTAAATATTGTCATTACTCACTCTAGTTATTCTTTATTTCACTAGAACAGGGAATTAAAAACTAAAATTCTGATGTTTTTTTAATCCCATTTCTTATATTTTTATATAAGAAGAACTTATAGATGAATTACTAATCATATAAAAAGGGGCTACTAATTGGTAAGATCCTTATTAAAGATCTTTTTAGACTATTAGAAAATTCTTAATATAAATCATTGTCCTCTGCCTCCAACACCCACCTCCTGTGCTATGATATTTTTACTCCAGAACCAAAGGGGATACTAAATAGAAGATGTGTTCCATTAAAGATTGCATGTTCTGTTCTGTCTAATTTATATTGTTGTCTTTGGCTTTAATCGTTTCTGCAACACCCTCATAGTTCAAATGTTTCTGATTCCAAAAACCATTGATAGAAGTAGCACACATGAACCACTTACTACTCAGAGAGTCAGAGATGAGCATCTCACCCACCTAGTCCATCATCTGTCATGTGAGTCTGTGACAACAATAACATGGTTGGGTTGTGATGATATTAAAAATAACATGGTTGGGTTGCTGTCCTGTGACAGCAATATCTTTTGAGTTAACAAAGAAAAGGTAAAATAAGGCAGAGCTTCTAGTCAAAACAGTGTTCTCAGACTTGGACTGCACAGAAAATCAGACCAGAATGCTGAGAGTGATGGGTCATGGAGCTCATGGATTGGTTAACTAGTAACCAGGTCAAAATTCAAGGTTCCAGAGAGAGATCATGGGGGCGATTCTACTAACTTATTTCAACTGTGCAAGTTGGATTGAATCAAATGGTTATTAGACGTGAGTGTTGGTTATTTCTTGTAACTATGTGGTTTAATTGGCTGATAGAGTAGTCAATGCAAAGTTCATTTTCAAATGGTAAAACATATTGTTTGAAGTTGGGTAGCTTGATCATTTTTCATGTCCATAGCCGTTTTCCACTGATTAATTAATTCTTTCGCTTTCTATACATTTGTTTTACAGGCATTGCAGAACTCAGAGTGATGATGATGGCAACTTTTTTGGGTAGTTGTTTCCTCCAAGTAAGCTGTGTTTGGAGACTTGGAGTGATGATGATGATTTGTTGTAACAGAAATCTTAGGTAATAAATTGGATATAAAGGGTTGGATGATCTTGACAGAAAAGATTCATGGTGATTATCAATTTAATATCTTGATTTTCTACCTAAAAAATCTCTAACTCTATGGTGTGACCCATTTACTGTGTTTTTTTTTTTTTGGTGTGGGTCCTCACACCTCTCCCTAGTAAAATCATGTTCCTGGTTTGCCAGAAAATCAATTCCCTAGCTGAAATTTGTTTTTTCTTCACGGGATAAGAGTATAAGGAGTTCGTTCTTAACTGCATTGCTTTTGTTTCAGGACTATGGTTTCTCAGAGAATCAGCAAATTTCAGGAGAAAAGCATTTGGGGTGTGTCCATACACCTACACAAAGTGCTCAGATTATTTGGGGTGTTCATCATGGGAAGTGTACCTGGCTAGTGGCTCCTCAAGAAGCAGGAAATGGAAAGCAGAATCTGTTTGGATTCAATTGATTCAATTGATAAGTAATAACTTGCATAAGAACAGTATGCAGTATCTCGTGTATTCTTCGGTTAAGAACTTGTTAAGATGGTTGGAATTTGGTTCATCTATTGTTTGTTTTTTTTTTGTGTGTTAGTATTGAATAATTAAATTCTAAAAGATTATATTGACAAACTCTTAATATGGAATGAAGTGTTGCATTTCAATCTGGTTTGGACTGTAAATCTGTAATTTTTAAACAACATCCGTGTTTCATGAACAAAGCTTCATTTAATTTGGACCGGATTGGGTCCAATCCGGTCCATTTACATTTCAATTGGACTGGATTGGATCCAGTTTGTATGGGGTTTGGACCAGACTCGGTCCGGTCCATTTGTAAATGGACCAATATTGGACTGGATCGGATTGGACCAAATCCAGTCCAACTGACAGCCCTATTTGGGGGTGCTGGAGATTGTAATCGCAGTTCATTCATTGTTCCAATAGGGTTGTCTACGTTAATCCTGTTGTCATTCTGTTCAATTATGGTGCCATATCCATGTGCTTAAATCATTTTTTATTACTTCCATCCAAGCCTTTTTCAGTCTGTTCCGTCTTTTAGCCCTTCCAACTTGTAATTGACCATTTCGCTAGACAGGTGTTATAGATGATCTTGGATGCATGCAATTGAACCATTTCAATGTTTACTCTTACTAGCGGGGCCTTGTGCAATACATGGGATTTGTTAAGCGAAAGTTAAACAATAGAAACACGTAAGGGTAGACAATTGTTTTATATTTTAACTTTTAAATAATTAATATATTTATATTTTTATATTATTTTTAAAATTTTTAATTTATTTCAATAATACTGCTATAATTTTTAAATTTAAATTTAAATTTTTAAGTTTAAATCTTTTGAACCGATCGACCAAACTGATACAACCCGAGTTGGTCAATTTTCATTAATGATCGGTCGGTTTTGGGTGATCAACTCCCCAACCCAACTAAGTCGGTTTGGTTGGCTAAACAATCTGCAACCGAATCAACCCAATCCATGAACACTCCTAATTTCAGCAAAATTAATAGTTAAATCTCCAATAAATAACAATAGTTTAGTCTCCGATAATTATTGATAATTTACAGCGAAAATACACAATTATTGAAAACAAATTTATAATGAAAAATATAATAAATAAATAATAAAAATATAATAGTTACAATAATTAAAAACTAAATACAATAAAATATTAAAAAAGTATTATTTATTTGAAAGTTATTACATAATATTAAATAAATTTGTTATAATTTTTAGTTGTTTTTAATAATTTTTATTTAAAACATTTAGTTATTCAAATATTTAAAAATATTTTAAATATTTATCATTTCAAAAGAAATTTAAATAATTTTGTTCTTGGAATTTATAAAATAGTATTTAGTTATTACATAATATTGAATATTCTGTTATATAATTATTTAGCTATTCTTAATATTTTGTTATTGAAATATTTAAATAATTTTGTTACTAAAATTTTTAATCCATAAAATCATAATTTACATTGCTTATTATATAACTTCATTATGAATTTCATAATAATATAAAATTATTAATAATCTGAACATTATTAAATGTATTATAATTATTTTTTGTTTTTAATGAATATTTTAAAGTTATTACATTATTTTGTTAGAATAGTTAAATAAATATTAAAATTTTTAATTCAAACTTTCATTAGATAGATATAGATGAAAAGTGGGGGGAGAGGATAAATAGGAATTAGAGATAATAAGAGATAATTTAAGTGGAAGAGATTGGACGTGTAGGATATATTAAGAGGTGTTTTAGGTGGGAGAAATAGCTTAGGAGGGGTGTAATTAGAAACATGAGAGAGAGGGAGTTGGAGTGGGACACTAGTGAAGAGAAGGCTGCCACATGGCTACATGGAAGGGTTGGGAAGGGGTAAAGGAAGAAAGAAAGATAGAGAGTTAAGGAGAAGCTAGGATTGGGGTAATGGAGTAAGGAGAAGGTTGTTGATGTGGCCGATATCACTATATAATATAATATAAATATGAGATTAATGCTTAAAAATGACACATGTCCAAATATTAAATATTTTTAATATTTAACTCCCTTATATTTTTTACACATGCATACCATGTGTCCTTACTCTTTCACTACTAGATATTTTAAAGGAAACAAATTGGATCGGATAGGGTGAGATCCATATTGAATTATTGATATGATCGAATTTGGATCACCCTTAACCATTTGAGGGGAAAAGTTTGCAGCCCATAGTTGACTGCGAGTGGATATGTTTTCTTGCCCTTTCTTTGCTAGTCACTAACACTATGAATTACGTTCTTATTGAGAGATAGTACCTTCCACATATGACCAACCAACCAATGTTGAGTAGTTGTTTAAGAGGGCTAAAGCATGGTGGCTTCTACTTTTCCCAGGTATAGCTTACATGGACAGCCTTTTAAGTTGAATTTGGTGAAAAATCTTGAAGCTCAAATCAGTTACCAATCTATATTTTTTGGGCTGTCTACTTTAACCTCTTTTGAAAGCTTATCTGGAATGCCTCAAAGTAGCTGAAGCAACTTAGTTGAATGCTTGTTTGGCAATGTTGAATTGTTTCAATTGCTTTGAGGCACTTTAGATAAATTATCTAAAGAGGTTGAAGTACACAACCCAAAAAATGATTGATAGTCCATTTGGGTGAGCCTGGATCTGCTCCTTATAGAGCACACCTCATACGGACCTCATAGTTCTATCCGACTCTGTATGGGGAACATTTTCTGTACTTTGTGTTATTATTTATGGGGAGATGTTCCCAATGTTAGATTGTGTATGCCCTTAGCTCCAATCATATTGTTGTACACAAACATTTATTTATAAATAAATAAAGTACATTGTTGTTTCATGTTCATATTGGCATGCTTTCTGTGTATTACTCCTTAAATTGGACACTTAAGAAACTCGTGTTAGTTTAGAAAGTTCTCAGCCATTAGATAGACTTAGGGAATTTATCCTGGCATGGTTGACATTGTTGTGCTACCAAACAGTTGGAATAGCTTGTCTCAATTGCTAGGGTTAGACCCCAAGCATAGCTAGTGGATATTCGCAAGAAGCACTGAACCTGGATTAATTTCTACTTATGCCCTGGACCTTGGAGATAGATGGGCAAAATTGGAAAGTTATACATAACCCTAGACTTAATTATGATACTGCACTAGTTATTGGATTGAACCCCTGTTTGACTTCACTTTTAAAAAGTAATTTTAACAAGTACTTCTTTTAAGAGCTGGGACCACACATTAAATGGTTATTAAGTGACTTTATGTGTTTGGTAAAAAAGTGGGAAAAGCACTTCTTAAAAAGGTGACCTGAAGTTGGTTTTTTTTTTTTTTGAGCACTTCTTGGATAAGTACTTCTTCCAAGAGAATGGGACGAACCAGTCCCTAGTATTTTTTTAATACCCAAAATACCCCGTGCGAGGGTTTTACCTCCCTCTCCTCTCATTCGAACACAACAAACTAGAAAATGACCAAAGACGGTGAAGATGGATTGATCTAGAGTTGAAAATATTGCTTGGTATCACTAGAGGAATAGGAACCTGAATCACTGTCACGCCGACGAAGAATAGAGGATCAAGGATGCATTTGAGGAGCAAAAAATGACAGAGGAAGTTGATGAAGCACTCCAGAATAGGATGTATTCTAGAAAACGGTAATAAACCACCGATGTATGATTGAAAACTAAGTGGATATCACCACTGTGAGCTGCTTTTCATGATCAGAGTATGGGGATGGGAAAGAAGCAGGAAAAGAAGATAAAGAGGAGAAGAGAGTAGGAATGAAAGGGAAGATGGACGAAAGAAGAGGGGGAAGGAATTGGAAACAGGGGGTTATTGCCATTGTATTCTCGCTTTCAGGATGAAGACGATGAACAATCCTTCAGCTTTGCATGTTTAAATCTATATGTAAGGGGAGGGGCAGTTCCTTAATTTTGTTAAAAATCATGCAAAAAGTTTCTGGAAATACTATTCAATATTTGTTAAATTATTATTATTGTTATTTATCAATATTATTCATGATTTGTTATTGTTATTGTTATTGTTATTGTTATTGTTATTGTTATTATTATCATTATTATTATTATTATTATTATTATTATTATTATTATTATTATTGTTATTGTTATTGTTATTGTTATTGTTATTGTTATTGTTATTGTTATTGTTATTATTATTATTGTTTTTGTCATTGTTATTGTGATTATTATTATTATTATTATTATTATTATTATTATTATTATTATTATTATTAATAATTGGGTTCACATGGTGCTTCATGTGTAGGTCCTCGTGGGCTCTCAGTTGTCATGATATGGCATATTTTCATTGAAATGTATAGTATAATATGTAAAAAGCATTGTATATATGTATGAGTGAAGTGAGGGCTAAAATTGTCAAGGTCAAATACCTAGGCATGTTGAAGCAATTTGGAAAATCACCTAAGTAGGTGATCATAGTAATAGGAAGGATCGGCCCTTAGTCAGACAAAGTGAATATTAGGGTTTACATTCTCTTTAAAGGAAATCTAAATTTTCGACAGTGGATTTCAACTATATTTGAAATCTGACTTTGCAAAATATATTTATATGTTATACTACTATTTTATGAAAAAGATTTGCAAAATGTTTTAATCCTGGGATCCATATGAGCAGAGAGTATGACATTGCACCTTGTAGCTAGGGGAGATGTCCTTCCTTATCGATATCATTAAGAACCTAGAGGTTAAGTGTAAGAGACCATTACAGGGTCGATTGCTTGATGAGCTTTATCTTACATAAGCCCATTATCATTGGGTCTTCATAGGGTAGCTGAATTGAAGGATCACTTAGATGTAAATGTTGGGTTCATACTGAGCCTATACTGATTGGCTTAGGGGTTCACTACCTTGAGTAGTGAATTCGACCTAACCTCTTTCAGGGATAGGGCCAAACCCTTATGGACTTGTGTGAGACCTTTGCGGGGTCCCATGCCATATAATATTAGGCCCAAAGTGGCCATGAAACACTTGGAGATGTGAGCCTTTAAGATAAATGGGCCTAAGGCCCATTACTAATATGATTAGTTAAGTGGTTACATGACAACTTAAGTTGTCATGTGATTTGGGTTAAAACTAGGTATAGATCTATGTACAGAGCACTTATTCTCTTAAGAGGATAATGCTTATTAAAAGAATGAGTTCTGATCTAAATCAGATTTGGACCATCTCCAAATTAGATTAGGTGACTTTCTTTATAAAGAGATAAAGAGAGAAGAGGGCGAATCAATCTTGCATTAATTCTCCCCTTCTCTTGCTTTCTCTTCTTCTCTCTTGTCTCCCAAGAAACCCTAATTTGACCTTTCAAGAACTGATTTTGATCAGTTTTCTTCTGGGTTTTTACAAGAAAAACATTGAAGAATATCAGACTCACACATCCCATTCGATGTAAGCAAGTTGGATAGCAAAATTACTAAAACAAGTGTTGTTGAATTGGTTTCTCCCCTACACTACACCATCTTCAGATGGAGGCCGGTTTTGGGACTATTATTGGGCATGAACTTCTACCTTGGGAGCAATGATTTGTGGTCTCCGTATTATGTATAATCTCCTTTCAATTTGGTTTCAAATATGGTCTAATTCAGCGCAAGATTAATTCAGAAAAATTCTTTTTTTCAAAACACCAGGAAATTGGTTCCCATAAGGGTTAGAAAATTTTTGCAATTTTGTCCAGCCATCTAGCATGGCTCGACTATCCAAAAGATGGATTCCAACCCTTCCAACAAACACCCACACCATGGGATGGGGTTGTAAGGTCTGTGTGAGGTGTTCTCTGTGAGGAGAAGATCCCAATTCCATTTGGGCTATCCATGTTTTTTTATCAATCATAGCCTAAAGGTTGTCTTTTTATGATGGACTTGGATTTGTAGATATACTCGGTGCATGATCTCATCATTCCACATTGGCTTCGTCCAAGTTAGAAGGACTATTTGTTGCGTGTTTGGCCCCGCAACACCTCAAATTGGACATTAGATTAGCACCGCCTATAGGAAACAGTATGAAAAGACTCCAGTTTCTCTCTCTCTCTCTTCATGCACTAAAGTGATCATGCCTCCCAAAAACACCTTTGATCGCTCTAGCGCTCAGTCCCCATCATGGGGATCTCACTCTCAATGCACCTCTCCTCCTCGTGAAGCTCGCCAACTGGGGTAGGTGAACCTTGAAGAGTTCACTGCCCTACAAAAGATGGTTGGCCACCTTGTAGAAATGATGGAAGTGCTAGGACAGCTCGAACATGCCCTAACAACTGCACTACAAACTCAATGGTGCCCACTGTGGCTGATCCTCTGGCCGAGGACCCCAAAGGATGCCCAAGAGACCTTCTGAAGCCTAGGGTCGAGCATAAGTGACCTCAACCATCTCAGAAGTCTGACTCTTAGGCTTGAATCCAAGCCCATGATGCTCACTCGCGATCCCACCATTCCTGGTTGAGCTAAGCTTCATTAAAGATCACCACGCACCACTAAAGACAGAGAAGCATGCAAACCTCGACATCGAGATCAAGGATATGCAAGAGCGTATGAATGAGCTTGAGAAAAGCCACCTTGGCCAAAGTGTGTCTACCACAACAATTCATCCCATGAAGGAGTCGATTTTCACATAAGAGATCATGGATGATCATCTATTCGTAGGATGACGGCCCCCTCAGTTCTAAAAGTGCGATGACACTTCAGATCCCATTGACCACCTAGAGGGATTTAAAGCAAAAATTCTCCTCCATGGCACCTCTGAAGTCCTAATGTGCAAGGCCTTTGCCTCCACCCTCCAAGGCACGCCTTGACAATGGTAGACCACCCTAATTGATTGCCACATGGGACTAGTTTAAAGAGTTCTTGGCACAGTTCACTAGTAGTTGACTACACTAGAAGACTTTGGCCAACACCATGTAGGTCAAACAAAGGGACGATGAGTCCCTGTGGAAGTACTTGGTGAGGTATAACACCAAGTCCATTAAAATCCAAAGCATGAACCACTTTGTGTCTAGGGTAGCCTTTATGAACAACCTACGATCATCATCCCAGTTTAACTTTTTACTCTAGAAGAAATCCCCGATTAACTAACCTCCTGATATGAGTACAAAAGTACATCAACCCCAAAGAAGTGCAGATGTAGTGTTGATAGGATAAGGAAGGTGGATGTGATAATAAGTGAAAAGACACGAATGATGACCACACTGATCATGATCGAAAAAGGTTGAATAACCGAAGAGACCATAGGACAAGGACCCCGCCATTGACATTCTAGAACTTCACTTCACTCCACTCAATGCTATATAGACAGAAGTGATGATACAGATCTGTGATTACCACTTTGTTAGATAGCTGGAGAAATACTATGAATTCCACAGACAAGCCTTTTCCCGCAACTGTGACACAAGAGGGGGATGGCTGCTTGAACCACATGTTTGTTTACGAGGGAAATAAAAATTTATAAGCCTAACGGTATTTTTCTAGCTTAATCGCATTTCGAAGTGAGATTGGGGGCCTTGGGGCCATTGCCCCTTGGGGGCAAGAGTGTCAATGGACTGGATTCGGGTTGGACCCGTTCAAATCACATTTAAATTGGACGGGTTGGACGGTCCATGATTTGGCATCGGGTTGGACTGGTCCATATTATTTTGGTCCTAAGTAATTGGTGGATTGAAACGGACGAAGTCTATTTGTCCGCAAACCACCTGAGGATCGATTTTACTTCAGACTCCAACTCTCCCAGTCTACTCTTTTTTTTTTTTTTCTGACGGTTCTCTCACCGACCAGTCGGTGACTATCTCTGTCAGTTTGCTTGAGCTGCATGTACAGAGAATATATGTCTTCACTTCGGATTCCAACTCTCCAAGGCTCCAACCTAAGGTTTCTCCAAGGGAACTCTCTCCAACGGCTTTTTTTCCGATGGTTCTCTCACCGACGAGTCAGCGACTATCTTTGTTAGTTTGCTTGAGTTGCATGTGCAGAAAATGTATTGTCTTCACTAGCGGCTATCTCTGACATTCACCCCTCAGTTGGCTTCCTTGATGGTGCAGCTCATCAAGGAAATGGTATTGCTAACAGGTGAATCACTTTAGGTATTGCTAACAGGAAATGGTAAATGAGCTTGTTTGGCTCGGTGACATGTATTACAACATTTACTCAAATAAACGGTAGAAACTCTAGGAATGAAAGCAAAGGTGAGTAAGTAAGATGTGGCTTGGTGGTGGGATAAAAAGTGAAATGGTATAAGCCATCACAGAGCTCACCCATCCCAATCACAGTCCTAGAGCATGGGTCAAGAATGAAAAAATGTGGAAAGAAAATATCTACGTAGTTCAGTTGTTCAGTAATCTTGCTAGCAGAGAGGAGATTATAGTGAAAAGTAGGAACATATTGGACATTATGAAGGGTATGCGATCTAACAATGACAGATCCCCGTTAGTTAGTGTTGGCAAATGATCAAGATAATCCAGTCTATATTTGTAATGTTAGGATAGGAGTGGCAATGGGGCTGGTTTGGGGCGGGGATCATATTCCTCGTCCCCAACCCCGATTATAAAAGTAGCTCTTGTCCCAGTCCTCGATCCCTAATTGGGGTCGGGCAGGGCGGGGACCTCAATTCCCATCCTCAACCCCGACCCCGGTCGAGAATTCCAGCAAAATCAGTATTAGATTCTCGATTCAGAAGATAAATTAATTGAGTGTACCGATGCATAGAAAGTCGAGTCACGGGAGAATTATTAACTGTCAAAGAAGGTTCAGATTGATCAGTGTTGTCTGTAGTGATACAAGATGCAGCTTGTGTATTCTTGAAAGAACTAGTTGTTGACGATGACTTTTTGTCATTTCCGTGATGGTTCCAATTAGGTGGATAACCAATGAGAGCGTAGCACCGATCCTTGGTATGACCAGTCCGTTTATAGTGATCTTAGTAAAATTTAGATCAAGGTTTGCCAGCAGCCTTATATATCCTTCGAAGCATTTGCTGTAAGCATCGATGCTTCAGGTTGTAAAGAACGGGAGACTGTTAATTGCTGGTGGCATTCTTCCTATATGATAAAGGCATTTGATCCAATCATTCAAGTTCAGATTGTTGGCTGTTGGTTTTGGTAATGATCCATCAATGAAGACGAATTTATTCTTTGCTTTCATTGCATTCATCATCGCACGTTGCCACATAGCCGGTGGGAGGGCAGGAGATGAGCACAGCTCCCGGACTGTTAGATGGAGAAATAAAATAGGGAGAGTTTGCACCAATTTCCATGGTGAAGGATTGTTAGGTCTCTATCAAGAGAAGAAGTGTCGAATGCGATAGACCGAAAAAAAAAAAAAAAAAAAAAACAGAGCAGCGAAAAAATGACGTAGAGGAGCGAGAAATGTGGATCACTGCTCTGATACCATATAAACTGGTATCCGGTGCCAGAAAACTGAAATATCTGTTCTTTTTTTTTTGGTAAAAAATATCTGTTCTTGATTGAATTGAATTTCTATACAAATTTACACGTGGTAAATATCAATTCCAACTGCCATGGTACTGATTCCAATGTTCTTTGATACTCTAACAAGAATGTTCGTTTTGCAAACCTACCGGTGGATCAGAATGTTCTTAAAGTCTCTCAAATTTTGTGTTTTCTGATGCAAGGCATTTGTGCTATCTCTAGAGGTCGTTTGTGCTCTTGACAGTTTGTAGTTGAATTTCTTTTGAATAAAAAAAGTTCTCTCTAGTAGAGATTTTGTGACTTTATGCATTTTCGTTGTGCAATTTCATATATCAAATCCAGAACCACAAACTCTGCTTCATTTAGTATTAAACTTTCTGCTCATAAGCATGTAGAAGATTTTCCACACATGCACAGAGATAGAGAAAGAGGGGTCTACCGGTGATATTTTTTTTTTGGGACCGACGACAGAATACAGGGTGAGGCGGGAGAAAAAGGAGAGGAGGAAGAAGATTAGGCTGTTACGGCTCAAAAGGATAAAAAAAAAATTTGTAACCACTCCCGACTCCTGTGATTTTAATCAGATGGATTCGCACGGGGGAATGACTTTTAACGTGTAAAACTGACGTGGGCTTTTGCAATTTGTCCCACAGTGACAGCCCGCTCAACAGAGTGGGGCGTTCAGCTAATCCGAATTCCTCCCAATCCCCAAATTCCGAGTTCATTCTCCTTGCCGGAGCTTTTGCAGATTAGACATCGAGCCATACATTCTCTGCTCCGTCTGCTTTTCCTCTTTTGCCCTTGTAGTACCAGCTTACTTACGCATGTCTGTGCTCTATCCTTCGACTTCCATTTCTCTTCCCATAAGCACGACTGGAACAAGGCTAGGGTTCTTGGGCTGCCAAGGTTTTCTCTTGCAGAAGAACTCAGAGAAAGTGAACAGTAAGGTAAACGAGTTCATTTTTGACTTTCTTTTCTTGCAGAACCAACCAGTGGTGTTCGTTCTGTCAATAAATGGTAACATTATTTTCTCATGTTTTCTGTCTTTTTGCACTTTGCTAACCATGTAGGTTGTAAGGTTTCTACCTATCGAGTGTTCGAAGGATCGAAATCGAGAACTGGTGCCGAGTCCCAATGCCATTGATAAGTAAGATCTTTAATTGACAAGAGGTGGTATTGTTGTTTTGTCTTTTGTTGATTGCTTCATTTGGATTGTCTCAACAACATTGAATCTTCCCAGGAAATTGAGCAAGAAGGCAGGGAAGAAGGAACATCATCTATGGAAGAAACGAGATTCATCTGGGTCTGGACAGAAGGCTTTCCATCTTGTTCGAATTGTAATTCTTTTTCCTGATTTCCATAAGGACTGCATTTGTTGTTGATCATTTTCTCTGGTACTTGGTAACACTTTTAAAGAATGAAAAGACATTCTTAGGTTCCTTTAAATTAAAGATGTTTTTCTTTGCAATCTCTACAGGAAGTGTGTATTCAGTGAAAAGACATTCTTAGGTTCCTTTAAATTAAAGATGTTTTTCTTTGCAATCTCTATAGGAAGTGTGTATTCAGAACTTCTCAACTATGCTCCTACATTTCTGAAGGTTGTAATTGGCAGGTTTCAGAACTACCTAATGAGAAGGAGGCCATTTATGGAGCATTAGATGAATGGTCAGCTTGGGAGGCAGAATTTCCATTGATTGCAGCATCTAAAGCTCTTGTAATTTTACGGAAGAGGAATCAATGGTTACGTGTAATTCAGGTGTAGCCTTATGCAAAGAGTCTTCAGTTGTTAGGCTAATAATCTTCTTCTGCGTCTTTAAGCATGTTTTACAGCCCTTATGCTTTCTCTGTTATTGAGTTGCCAATTTGTCGAATCTAAATTCCATTGACTGGGTTTATTTCATAGGGGGTGAACCTGAGTTAGACTTTTCACATTTGTAGAGCTGATTTTATTGGTTCTGGTTATGTTTCTCTGTTCATTTCTTTTAATGAAATTCCTATAGATGTTTCCCATGAAACTATATAGGTTTTGCTGCATGAACCCCTTTTTGCCATTTCATTCTGTTTAATGCATTGGCACTTAAACTATTACTACTCTGATCCATGTCCTTTTTGGTCTATGCCTACCCCTTCTAGTCCCTTTATTGTATATTTATGGCATATCAAATACTTGTCCATCCTAACAATTTTTTTTTGGTGTTTTTGGCGCCCTATCAAATTTGTTAAGAGCTTTTCTTGCATTAAACATAGTCATCATGAGCATTGTTATGAAAAAATTGTAAACATTACACTTTTACAGGTCTTTATTTGCACATATTGAAATAGCCCACTCAAGATTATATATAGAAGAAAAATAGATGAATTTGATTGATGACGCTAGTGTCTTTTTTTTTTTTCCATTTAACCAAGTTAAATCCTTTCAACGAGGTGATGAGCCTAAGCTCAAATTTTATTAACAAACTTTGGCAATTTTAGGAAATTTCTTGGGTGCTTATTCTTAGGATTTTTCCAGGTTGCAAAGTGGTTGCTCTCCAAAGGGCAAGGACTGACTATGGGGACATACGACACACTGTTATTGGCATTTGACATGGATAAAAGGGTAGATGAGGCTGAATCATTATGGAAGATTATTTTGCATACACATACTCGCTCTGTCTCAAAGCGGTTGTTTTCCAGGATGATCACCTTATATGACCATCATGGCATGCCGGATAAGATAATAGAGGTACCTTGATATCCTGAACCTCTGCTCCTTAAATTGGCTCTGCCAATTTTATTGTTTGTTGGTAATTTTTGGAGCCTTTAAAGTGTTTTCAAATTCTTTCTTGTTATGTTTTAGTTAAGCTGTTGCACTGCTCTGTGTCACCTGCTCTTGAACCCCTTTCAAGGGTAGTGACTTCTTTCTTTCTTTCTACTTCCATCATTAATGAAGGTTTTTTTCTTTCGCTTGTTTGTTGCAGTTGCAAATAAACTTTCTCAAGTTCCATTTGTCTTAGTGTAATCATGAAATATAGTTGTTTTGTAACCATAATCTTTTGCTTTTAAGTAATAATATTTAGAACTTCAAAATATTTCAGATTGATCACATCATAACTCAATAATACCTAAATTCTTCACTCTGGAAAAACCCAGGTGTTTGCGGACATGGAGGAGTTGGGAGTGAGACCTGATGAAGACACTATAAGGAAAGTCAGACACGCATTCCAGAAATTGGGCCAAGAAGATAAGGTGAAACTGTTGCTCAGTAAATACCGGCCAAAGTGGAAATACCTCCACTTTAATGGTGAACAGGTTAGGGTACGAAGAGATGTGTGGGATGGATAAATCCCATTCAGCTAATTGGATTGTTCACTTGTCCGTCAATGCTTATAATGTGATGGTAGATAAAAAGGCATATTCTTTTTTCAATGATAAAGATACAATTTAAATTGGAGATTACAAGCTTCTTTGTTACTCCTTATTTCCAATATAATTCTGTCTATTGACATCACAACATCAGAAAAAGCCTTGAATTTGGTGGAGTAACTGGAGTCTTGGACCCTTGGTGCCTTTGTGGAATATTTTATTGGATGTCTCTGAAGAGATGCCTTTGTAGAATATGGAAATGAGGGATACGGAAATGTGTCCTCTTGCTGTTGAACTCTGTAGAATTAGGTTCAGTATCTTGGCTTATTTAAGATGGGTTTCTGTAACTTGAAACAGAGGTATCGACAAAGTCCATCTACATATATGCATCATTAGTTGAACAATAGAGAAGAATTCTGATCGGTGGAGTGGTAGGATACGATTAATGATTTATCCAACCATTCTTTGCCATACTTTTTCTTTCTTCTAGGATACTTGAGCAGAAATTTGTAAATCACTAGCTCCATGGTTACTTTATGAATATGGAATTAGTTTTCTGAGCTGTTGAAGGTGGGATCACCGAATCCATGGTTCCTTTGTAAAACACCTGGTTCCTATGTGTTTATTGTATCCTTAAGTGGAAGTACTACCAGTAGAGTCCATATACATGCAAACATCACCAAAATTAAGCAATGGACAATTCTGATGAAGCGACGATGGGTTCTGAAGAATTAGATATTTACCTGAAAACTTTCTTAGCCAGAATTTTGTAAAGCGAATGACTTATGTACTTGACAAACTCGGATTATTGTGTTTCATATTTTTGATGTTTCTGAAACTGGAACTCTTTTACCAAAAATAATTTGGAACTCATAATTGATGACCCAATCCCCCAGATTTTTAAGACCCGCATTGGGTAATAGTACTTATACTTGATCATCATGTTTGCAGGGATTCTGGTTCTGTTTTAGATGCATTCTATAAGCAATTGGATTCACTTGATTGTTTCAATCCATTGAAAAAGATTCAGTATTCTTTCTCATTTTAGTATGTATTACAAGAAGCATTGTCTCTATCCATGTAATTGTTGAAGTTATTAAACTTGAATTGCTATAGACTATCTAGGAGTTACCTAAGCTACAACCTTGTGCAAGTGTTCACTATAATAAACCATAAGCGTTTTATTTTTTTTTTTATTTTTGGATATTACATAGTACACATGACAGGGGACCAAGGGGTAGGGACAGGGCACATGTGAGGCCCGCTAACCATACCACAGAGAGCCTGAAGTTCCATAGGTGGGCTTGATCCCATGCCTCCTTTTTTCGGAGGGTGGTCAAGTGACCATCTCAACTACTGGGTAATTGACACATGAACCCTAAACTGGAAGCTTAATTGTGCTTCATTGATGAAATTTCCCAAGGTGGAAAGAGTAAGGATGGCAGGTTTTCTGTGAAATCCTTTTACTTGGCTTTGGTAAGAGACAATCAGGTTTCTGCTAGCTTGAAAGGAGTGTGGGGGAATCCAGTGCCACCAAGAGTGGAGGCATTTGCTTGGCTGGTTGCCCTCGACAGCATTTTAATCACAGATCACTTGAAAAAAAAGAGGCCTTTAACTTCCAAGTTTCTGCTATTTGTGCAAAATGGATGAGGAGATAGTGTTCCATCTGTTCTATTCGTGCAAAATGGCAACTTTCATCTGGAATTTCTACTCCTTTTTTGGGAAGTCTGTCTTCCAGCCATCATCTCCTGCTGAGATTTTCTCTAGTTGGCCGAAAATCAGTGGCAGCAAAAAAGCCAGAATTATGTGGAACTGTATTCCCTTTGCAGTTTGCTGGTCACTGTGGGCTGAAAGGAATAGAAGAACATTTGAAAACAAAGCAAAAAGTTTGGAACTAATAGTTTCTGCTGTGGGTTCTGCCGGAGTTTGATCAAGTTAGAAGGGAGGATTTGATAGAGAATTTTTGGGGTATTCTGGAATTACAACCATGTAATGAAGAAACTTTTCAGATTGTCTAGCTGTAGCTCAATCTGGAATGTCTCCTTGACATCCAATGCCTTGTAATCTTTTTCTTTTTAATAAAATTTTTTCTTCTATCCTTCAAAAAAATAAAATTCCCAAGGTGGAAGCTTGGACCTGCATCTTTTTATTTGGCTTCACATTACAAATTGTCTACAAATTTTCTTCACAAGCTGACTAGTACTATGAGATTGTTTTATGAAGGATGCAATGGATCAATAATCTTGACATTCCTTCAACTAGAGATTGTTTACTTCTATGATGATGCCCGTGGTTTAAGTATTTTTCAGATTCTTGTCTTATTGTGTTTTAAACACAAAACATCTATTCATTCATTGCAAACTTGCTAGTATGATATGGGGAAAATCCTTGGGGCTATTTGAAGTTAGCTTCTATTTGCCAAAAGATCTAATCTCTTTGTTGGAGTGTTGGCAGCTTAGGGGTCTATCCAAAAGGGAAAGTTTTGTGGGAAGCGATCCCGGCAACAGTAATTTGGTGTATTTGGTTGGAAAGAAATAGGAGAATCTTTGAAAACAAGTGCAATACAGAGGATACAATCCTAAAAAATTAATGGGGAAGAATTTATTCATGGACTGCAATGCATGGATAGCTAAAGTATATATATAGCTTATAGATCTTTTTTTAATCATAGAATTCTTTTTGCATCTATATTAGAAATGTAATCAGATTTTGAGTTTCTTTCCCCTGCTTCAATTTCTGTTTGAACATGGTTTTGTAAATCTTTTTGTTTATTTTAATCCATTACCCATTTCTCCAAAAAAGGAAAAAGATTAAACTTATCGTCTTTGGGTTTATGGCTTTTCCTTGTTGCTTTTCAATTTTTTAAGCTATAACTTTATATTACCTACAACTTATTAGCCACGTGGCACCACTGTCCCTTAATTTCTCCTAAATTATCTATGATTATCTCTAATTCCTATTTATCTTCTCCCCCACTTTTCATCTAGATCTATATAAAAAAAAGTTTGAATTAAAAATTTTAATAATTATTTAAATATTATAAAAATTATATAAATTTAAAATATTTATAAAAACACCATTATGTATAAATCTATTTTTTATTGAATAGAAAATTTTCAATAATTGATGGAGATTAAAATATTGTTATTGAACTTTTTTAAATTTAATTTATTTTATAGTTGTATTTATTGTATTTTTGTTATAATTTTTTAGTAATTATGTATTTTTATTATAATTTATTGATTAATATTTATTAAAGATTAAATTACTAGTGGAGTTAGGGAGATGGTCACCAAGCAATTTTGTTAACCAAGCAATTTGGTTGAGTTAGGGAGATGGTCACCCAAAACCGACCAACCATTAATGGAAATTGGCCAACTCGGGTTTTATTGGTTTGGGATGATTTTCAGTTTGCTCAATTGCTTCAAAAGATTTAAGCTTAATAAATTAAATTTAAATTTAAAAAATACAATTGTATTATTAAAAAATTATAATATAAAATATTTTAGACTATGAAATATGGGAAATTTCCCATTTTCTCATATTAAAAAATTATATTTCAAACATAAATTATTAATATATATCTATGGTTGGGTTAGTTATTATATTTTCAATATTTATGTGAAATAGTTTCATTATTTACGTGAAATATTTTCATTATTTAAAATAATTATCTTTTAAAATAATTAAATAAAATTTAAAATATTTCAATTTTCTTGTTATTATATTTTTATTTATTTAAAATTTATTATATAATATTACATATTTTGTAATTACAATGGTGTTATTAAAAAATAAACTTATAATATAAAATATTTAGACTATGAAATATGAAAAATTTCCCACTTTCTAGTATTAAAAATTATATTTCAAATATAAAGTATTAATATATATCCATGGTTGGGTTAATTCAATTTTGGTTTGTTTACAAATGACCAAACCGCAATTGAACCAGACCAGGTTGGGTTAGGAAATTATTGAATAGAAGCCAACCAAAAATACTAAAAAACTGATCAAATCGGGTCAAGTTGGGTTGGGTTGGTTAGTTTGGTCAGTTTCATTGGTTTGATGATGAGTCATAGTTGAAATTAATTATTGTTATTTTTGTATAGCAAAAAAAATTTTAGAAGTAGTATATAAAATATAAATAATTGTTAATTATTTAAAAGTTACCACTTACCCACTAGTTCGGCAAATCAGCTTATAATTAGCCACTAGTTTGGCAAATCAGCTTATAATTAGCCACTAGTTTGGCAAAAATATTCATTTCTAATTGTTGGGAACATAGAATAGACATTAGAAATAGCCACAAGCATGATTTTATCCTTTAAATATATCCTTACATCATATAGAATAGTTTTCCCATTATATTTTCTAATGATTCCATGTGAGTTAATAATATTAAAATGTACAAATTATATAAACCCCCTATGATTTTTGACAATACTACAAGCCTCCCTTGTGTTCTAATTGAAACAAAAACTTTTCCTATTGTTTTGAAAAATGGTGCACCTTTTCAGTAGTGCAGATACCAAAGTTACCAAAATGCTCTTATTACCATTAAGGCATTATCATACACAATATAAAATTCTAACTTCACTTTTATTTACTTAAAGGTGTATATGGGCTAGGCCGCTTATGGGCCAACACAACCTGTAGCTATAGTGACGGGTCAACCCGCCAACTATAGTGATGGCTAAGCAGGGCCAAGGGTTTCTGGTCCATGACTCGGTACGACACGACCTGACCTATGGAATCTAACCATTTTATAGTTGTTACAACAATTATGTAGAGATATAATGAAAAAAAAAAAACACCCCCAGCAACGGTAAACAACTATTGAGGGTATTTCTGTATTTTTCTATCCTCATCTTCCTATACTTCAAGTTCATCTTTAAGTGAATCTAATTTACCCTAGTGGAAGGCATAGGAACATTATTATCATGTGCTTGCCACTATGGCATATGCTACTACACCATTGGGTAAGTAGTGTTTCTGGTGAAGGACCAATTGCAGGTGAGAGCAGTTACTAGATGATGAATGGTACCGGTATCTGATTTGTGAGAAGTCTAAGACAATGGATGAATAATGTTGGTGAAATATTACTGAAATCCAATTTGCAAGAGAGAGAATCTTACTACCTCAAGTGGTGTTGAAATATACATTAGTTTCTACTAAACTACCCTAGCAAACAAATGAAGGGACACCTCTATTTTGTCTATGGGAGAATCGGTCTTGTCAACTCTATTTTGTCTATGGGAGCATTGGTCCTGTCAAATAAAATAATTTTAACAACAAAATTGGGAATAAGAAAGTACAGACACAAAACTCTAACTTTGAATTGATAAGTTGAGTAGAGAAATGTGTGTTCTGGTGATGGTTGAGTTAGTTAAGGATACCACGTGGCAATCTCTATGGCCGCCCCCTTCTCAGACCACATTGATACCATACGCAACGAAAGAGCATGACTAAGGAGTGTCCTACACGGAAAAAGGAAGCGAACTCCGCTGAAGAAGAGGAAACCTCTCGAAAACCACAGTGGATGCCCTCATCTCGACAACCTCGAAAGCCCTATTCATTCGGGACACGGACACCCAATTATAAATAGGTACTCTCCGCTCGAGGTAAGGAACTTTTGGAAGAACACTCTTCGAATACCTTTTTACACTTTCTTGTCTGCCTGAACCAGCATTATTTCAACCTGCTAAGCCCGATCATACCTTTCTCTACCCAATTGACTTAAGCGTCGAAGTACCTACTTGGGGAACCACTCCTCGGGCCTTTGACCTTTCCCTTGGTTGCAGATCTTGGTACGCGGCTTCGTCCATCCACCTCGGCCTTGTCCAATTGGCAGGACCATCTGATTGTGTCCTCGGTTTAGAACACCTCAGATTGGATAACATCAAAGTGGATAAAAGAGAGTATTTTAGAAACAACTTTTTGTCCAAACTCCAAATTGCACATAATCCAATAGGGAAAGGAAGATGACAAACTCTAGTTCGGGATTCTAAGAAGTGTCAATCCCATTTTGTTAATTTCTTATGTTCTGCATTTTTATTACTAGCGGGCCCTATGTGATGCACGAGAAAATATTAGGACTTGTTGGGCTTAAAACTTATTGCTCTATGGGATTATACAACCTAGAGGTAGGGATGGCAATGGAGATGGGGATGGAGATTAGGGTTGTCAATGGGTTGGGTCCAACCTGATGGACCCGATGGACCCAAAGTGATTGGGCCAGTTCTGCTTCCAAGAACTAGGACTAATGGATCAGTTTCGAGTCCTAATATAATGTCCCAATTATTGTCGGTTCAGAACCAGTTCCACCCACTCCCGGACTGATTCAGGCCTGACCTGGGCTATATACATAATATATATAGATATAATATTTAATATATATTAAATGTGTATATATATTTATTTATTATAATTGGGTTTATAGGGTTAGGCTTGATTGTCCCGAGAACATATTAGTCAGGTTTTGGATCTAAAAATTATAAACCTTATCGGGTCCGATTCGATTCCGAGTCCTTAGTATTTCATGTCAGGTCAATTCCAGTTCTATTTGGTCCCAACCCAAGCTAGACTTGTTAACAATCCTATGGAGATTGCCTTAGCAGGGGTATAAGATCAGAATCAGTTTCGGCTTTGGGTGTCGATTTGTGTTAATTTGGTGTTGTTAGATTTCAAATTTTGGACTCTACATACCTTTGGTGTTTGATTTCTATCTTGATGTTAGATAAGATTAAGGATCAAAATGACCCTGATTGGATGATCAAAGTCAATTCTGGATGTAGGTTTTAAGATAGTGTAAATGGTGTTGAATTTTAGTTGATCTTAATGTCATCAGATTTGAAATTTTGGGCTCTACGTACCTATGGTATTCTTAGAGGTTTAGACTTTTATAAAGTTTTAAAAATGTCCCTAGGTCAATTAAAAGCTTAGTTGAAACATGTCAAAACTTGAAGTATTGTAGAAGAGAAAATGGCGCAAAAATGGGGTGTCTATATGGTGAACGTTGATTATTGGTCCAACCTAAATCAAACCGATCAAATTATCTGCCTCGACTCCAAGAGATTAAAAGCAAACTATTTTCTCTGGATTTGTTGCAGAGAAAGGGTTCCGACAGGTTTGGGCCTGGTTGGAATTGGAAAGCCGGATTCATCACCCTGTTCATAATAATCAGGTTCCACCGTTCCCGTATTTGGTTCATATAATAGGGACAATCTATTCTTGTAAGTATTTGATTCATAAACTAAAATAGCATAATAATAAAATTTAAAAGACAGGGACTATCTTCTGCAAATTATACAAACATGAAAGTAGGCTACGTAAGTGAATACCCGTTTGGGTCAATAAGTCCTCAACCCGTTTTTGATTCAGCTAGTTGGACCAGCGATCCACTTAGAATCCCTGTTTTGGTTAATGACCCATTGACCCCCCCAAATGGTTGAACAGTTGATCCATCTGACCTGTTCATTGGCCAATATTGGTTAGGATACATAACAACCAATTGCAAGTCAATGATCCATTGACCCAAATGGTTGAACAGTTGACCCATCTTTATCGATTTTTGTGTTATTTAAATATTTCAATTTTTATTTTAAAGTGTGACATTACGGCTTGACCCAGTGACCAGATAATTGAACTGCTGGCCCGTTGACCCGGAGAGAAAAGCAGTTATACTTTCCATCCGAGTTTTACAACTCTTGACTGAAGAATCCTAGGGATGGTAAGGAAGGTCGACAGGCTACAAACGGGTAACTTGGAAAACCCTATACTACTTCCAATTTTTGAGCT